>NC_050611.1:17272727-17575757 GCF_014743375.2 Drosophila subpulchrella
TCTTAAATAATGCAGCACAGCAAAGAAATCGATATCATAGAGCTGTTTCTTCTGAGCAGGCGTAAGCGAATTAGGCAGTGGGCAGGACTCGTGCCACTCGTAGACGCAGCGACTGATCTCCTTCTCCTCCTTTCCCCGATTGTGGTAGTACGTACATATCTGGGATCTCAAACGGGCTGGATTCGTGAGTGAGGCCAAATAACTAGCCTGCAAGCGGCCTGCCATATTGGGATCCTTGCAATGGCAGCTGGCCTTGAAGAGACGTCGCAGCATTACACTCATCTCCTGATCCGCAATCAGAGGCCTTAGCTTCTGCAGTGGTTCCACGAGGGGAATCAACAGGTTCATCTGCTCTGGACAGGACACCTGATCGGCCACATAAGTAAGCTGGCGCACCAACTTGATGAGCTCCACGCTGGTGGGGCCCAGGCACTTCATGGTCTTGGCCACATCCATTGAGTATTTCACTATTTCCCGCAGCGGTTTGTGGGGTCCCTGAAAGAGGGAAGATAATATAATTTAGTTGCCCCAGAAATTCAAATAAAACAGCCTGTGACTACCAACCATGTCTACTTTCTGCTCCTGCGTCGGTTGCCAGTTAATGTAGGCATCCAATGCGCATAACCCATAGGCCAAAATGCAGTGCCTCCTCACGCTTTTGCAGGCCTCATGAGAGCAACTGCAGCCCAACGGACTTCTCGCAATATTAACCGCCGATCCACCGCAGCTCTGAAGCAACTGAAAGTGCGCTGTATAGATCTCCGGACTGCCCTCACCGTCGAACTGCTGCCAAAAGAACTCAAAGGGCGACTGGGATTTGCTGCCTCTTTGATGGATTAGCGTCTGCAGCAATTGAATGGCCACCAGCAAGTCCGTAAGCCACTGCTCCTTCGCGTGAGCAGCGCCTTTGTGCTCGAAGAAGCTTTGAAATTTGCGTGACAGGTCAATATAGGTGCGTTTAAAGTCAGCCATAGATTCCCGGAGGTAAATCAACTTGATGTAGTAGTATAGCAGCTGCAGAGCGTAGCATAGGTTGGATTCCTGCCGGAACAGCTCCTTGCACATGCGCAACAGCTGCAGCGCTAGTTGCTGGTGGGGCTCCGGACATAACATGTCGATTTGCACAAGGGCCAAGGTGAAGCTCAGATACTCGGGAAATAGGTTGGCTAAATCCGAAGTAGAGCTGCCGGCCAGTAGCTTCAGCAGAGGGTTAAACATCTTGGCTTGGCTCTCCAAGGGCAGGAAACTCAGGGACTTGAAGAATGTCCTGCTTCGTTTGCCAAACATTTTCTCATTTAGTTGAACTAATAGTGGTCCACATTGGGTCATTTTCCTTTGGCTCATGACCTCGAATAGCTCTCCCAGGGATTCCAGGGCATAGCAGAGCTGATGTGTGGCCTCCAAGGGAAGTTTTTGCTTTTGCAGCTGCAAATGCAGGCCGTTAAAGTGCGTCAAATGAATGTCCAGATAGATTTTGTAGTCCGCATCCTCTTGCAGGCGGCAGGGTTGGGATCGGATGAGATTGTACAGCTTCTGGCAGGCGTCTATGGATCGCTGGGAAGTATATACATATAAGCCAGTTAGGAAGATTCAAAACCCAATAGGTTAAAACTTACCTCCTGGCACAGCCCATGATGTATGTATCGCAGACTGCTCAAGTGCGCCTCCCACAAACTGGGCTTCTCCTCGTTGGGAACCACGCGTGGCAGCATTATAGCCATTATATCCACGAAGAGATCCGCATTCTGGTGAAGATTGGCCTGCAGGGCCAAGCAAATATGGCGCAGCACATTCACCTCGTATCTTAGGGGAAGAGATCCTCCGGACAACTCCCGGAACTTGACTTCCACCAGTTTGTAGACCTTCTCCACATCGGACCGGTTGCCCTTCAGTTGGTTGCCTATATCACTTGACATTCTGTCTCCGCCAATTGTCACATTTAGCTAATTTAACTAGTTAAACAGCGACGCTTCGTTTTTTGATGCTTTGCGCCAGATTTTGAGATCTAGTTAGAGATGAAAGCACATCGATCACAACATCGAAGCAATCGATGTTTTTTAATTTCCCCATCTCTATGTGCAGAGTGACCGTTGGCGCTTGAGAAAAAATCAGTTATCGGTAGTATCGATTATTCGTTGATATTTAAATTCAAATTTAATTTTCGTAATAGTCAATATTTTAATCCGAAATCGGTAAAATATTTGTGATTATAGAAAAAGGACTTTTTTTTTCTGCAATAAATGTTACTGAAAATATTTTATCAAATAACTAATAATATATTCTTCAAAAATTACCCCTTTCAATACCATCATCCCCAATAAAAGACTGTTTCGTAAAATGATTTAGTTTATGTATTTCAGTTTCAATGGGCTGGTACAGACACATCTCATCTCGTTAAATAAACGCGGGTCCTTCATTAATAATTGGTTGCGTACTTGTTTATTAAAAGGGAAATCTTGTCTAAAATTGTGTATAAGACTTACTCGCCACATTCAATGAAAACCTGCTACTGCCGTTGAATAAGTGGAAACATTTCGGGTTGTGGTAAAAGATTCACTTAAAAGTACATAAGGGAAAACAATTTGGGATGCTCGATATTGAGTGCATTACGCTTAGAGAGTCGTGGATAAGGTTTATGTGTCGGGGAGGTGGGTAACAATGAAAGTGTGGATATCGCTTAACTTAGGCGTATTCAAAGAAGGAATGACTTAAGAGTTAGTTAAAAGATCTTAGCAGTAATTGTGTGATCGTTTTCACGCAAAACGTTGACAAAGCCAAAGTACAGTTGTACAAATAAAATATTTAACGCTGTTGGAAAGCTGTGATTCGTTTGTTGGTTGGTTGAAATGTAACAGCAAGACGCTAGATGGTTAAAAATTGTACAGGTTTGTAATTATTTACTGGATAACTTAGGGCTAAGCAATTTTACAATGTGAAGCGGATTTCATATTGCAAATCCTACTGCCGATGGTATTGAAATTGGAACTGGATCTTGGGTTCGGATGAGGCTATAGTAATGCTTCTTTTTATTGGTTGTTTGCTTGGTTTCTCTTCTTGATTTTATTCTCGCTTAAACATATTTTCTTTTGTTTTGCTTTGTTTGATTATTACGTTCATTTTGCTCCTCTTTTTTTCTGCTGTGTTTTTGTCGGTCTTGTGTTCTTTTATTTTTTTGTCGTTTTTCCTTTTCTTAGCTTACATTTTAGAGAAACAAATTGTGGGCTTCCTAAAGGGTTAATCATCTTTTTCTATCAAAATATGATGTGTGTGTGGCTGTGTGTTTGTTTAGTGTGGGCGTGTGTGTGGGTGTATATTTAAATTTATAACGTACAAAGACGATACAGCGACAGATCAGGGTCTAACCATCATGCTTTCTCTTCTTGCCCCGGGCTTGCGATTCTGCATCTGCAAAGGCGATATAAATATGGTAAGAAAATACTGAAAGATCATATTCAAGTAGTTTAACTTACCTCCTGCCTTTTCGCCATCCTTGGCCTCCTCCTTTACTGATGCAGCTGATTCGTTTGCATCACCATCGGCATCATCAATATCGGAATCCTCGTCCTCGTCATCTTCGCCTGCTTCGCCCTCACCGCCTTCCCAATCAGAGTTATCCTCTTCCAAATCGTCATTGTACACCTCCGATAAAGACACCTCGCCATTGTCCTCCTCGTCGCTATCATCGCTGTCGCACTCGTCGTCATCGTCGTCAACTGAAACGCCAAAGATATTGGTTTAATTCGACATACATAAGCAACTCGAACTTCCCTAATTCGAATTATTAAAGTTATAAACGGAAGTAGGATAGGTTTAACAATAAATTTCTTTATGCTTGTGCACCATGTCTTTAATTTCGAACTTCTATTACTCGAATTTACATTCAGCTCTACGTATAAGAATATATATATTTGAAAATTCAAGAAAATTTCTCTTCAGCACTTTCAAGTTAGAGAAGTTCGACGTGGACTGAAAAAAGTTCAGAAATGCCATGCTTACAATATGTGGCATTGGCCAGATTTAAAATGGCAAAGAACCAATAGAGCAGGATAGCGAAATTTAGGTTTGGATTGCTAGGGGCCTGTTGGGTTGCTCTTATCACAGATTGTTCATCGGTTGGAGCAGCTGTGGTCTCCCTCAGCTGCAACTCTTTGAGATATTCATCTAGCTCGTCTACCTCGTTGTCCTCCGACTGGGGAGGCGGTTTGTCCTGCAAACTCTTTTTCGCCTTCACGCGCTGCTCCAAAGCATCGAGCTCGTCTAAATCGATTTCTAAACCATTCAAACAGAACGCAGTGCGCTTATCTGAAAGGCGACAGAAGCTACTGTTGAAAATGTGCTATTTTTTGTGAGCCACAAAAGGGTATTTCAATAAAACAGACGGACAATGAGCTTCGTATGATGACGTATAACTAAGAGTAATTATCCCTCCTGAATTCTTCGATTTACTGTGAGTTATGTGGAAATCCTTCAAATACATACCTCCTTCTTCGTCGGAATCGTTGCCGTTGACCTCATCGTCATCATCGCCATCAGATTGCACCTCCTCATCGTCGCAATCAAAGCTGAAATTAAAAAACATTTTACATTTTTTTTACCCTCTAAAGTAATTTTCAAAAACTCACCCATCCAGGAAGTTTAACGATGGCAGCATCTTGAAGATCTTCTCACGGTAATTGTCCACCTGGGTGACATCGTTATTAAACAGATCCAGCACAGCCAGATTTTTAAACTGCTCCAGGGGCTTCAGGGTCTCCAGATCCTTGATCTTGTTGCCGGACAAGTTTAGACATTGCAGTTTGGGGCTGGTGGTCAGAAAGTTGAGGCCACTGGAAATCCGGTTGTCGGAGAGCTCCAGCTTCTTTAAGTTGGGCAGCTTGGGGAAACCTTTGAGTGTGGTGAGGCCCACGTTGATCAAGCTAAGCGATTCCAAGGCGGTGTATTCGTCTGTAAGGCCAACGATGCTCGTACTCCGGCAATTGTCCAGATTCAGCTCTGTGATCTGGGGTAAAATAATTTATTGTTTGAAATATTTTATTTATTTTTGTGTTTTAAGTAATTCTATAAACTAACTAAAAAGAGTTTGCTTAAAAACGAATTTATTTGGTATTTATTGGCATTTATTATAATCTATACTTTGTTCAATTTATAAAACAGCACAGCAATAGATTTTAATAATATTTAAAATAACTTTTGAAAATATTAAAACATTTAAAATGAATATATCGATAGCGCCTATCGTTTAGCAAAACGCATTGACAAATCGATATTTTATCGGAGCATTTTGGATTCTTGAAACACTGCAGTTTGGTCACATTGGTGTAAAAAAAAAATGGAGAACAATACACACGCAAAAATCGATCAAACGCTGAGAATTTTTTTGTTGAAATGCAAATCGACTTTACATGCTAAATAACCAAGTTGGCGCAACGAGAGGACAAAAAGGCTTGGTAAACATTTGCTGCTGCTCAATGCACATTTTTTTGGATGCAGGCAACGAGGAGAAAAGTGCCAATTCGCGTTTATGTAACCCCAAATTGTGTGCGTGTGTGCGCCAGCGTGTGTATGTGTACGTGTGCCTCGGCACAAAGAGGAATGCGCAAGAAGAGAAGAATGACAGACCGAAACGGAATTGCTAAACAAGGGGTGGGAGGGAGATGGCAGCAGGAGAACAACAAGCCGGCAGTCGCAACAACAACATGTTTGACCGTGACGTAGTTTAGTTGTTGCGCCTGTCTGCGAAAAGTGGGCGGGAAATGGGGCGATGGCTGTTTTGTAGCCCGATAATCTACGATTGGAAATGTACACACATTTGCCTTTCTGGAGGCTGTGCAAGTTCACTTCAGATTACCCAATTATCAATATGTCACGTCGCCACAACAAAAGAAAGAACAACAAAACAAGATGGGTGCCTTCAGTTTCGAAGTCCGTCTGTCTGTCTCTGTCTAGCCGAGGAACAGTTATGTGGCTACAGGCGGTACTCTCTAACGTGAACAGAAAACTAGATATGGAGATTTAGGATATCTTTTAATTAACTTGGCTAATGTTTCTTGTGAAAACTTGATTATTTGAAAAAAACATTGCATTTAAATTATTTAATATGTGAAAGATTGTATCTTTTCAGTTAAGGGAACAATAGGTATCTTCTAAGGAATGATTTTTAAAACAAAATCAACTACATTTTAGGAAACCTTTTTTAAGTGTTTTCAATTTGATTACAAAACAAATCTCTACCTACTGTATACAGATCATTCAAAGATCTTCTTACAAAACAGGTTGCCTAATGTTCCTTGTAAAAACTTGGATGTTTGAAAAAAAATTATTGTATTCAAATTATTTAATATGTAAAAGATTACCTGATTTCACTTAAAGGAACAATGGGTATCTTCTAAAGAATTTTTTTTTTAAATCAACAAATCGACTAAATTCTCCGAAACATTTTTAAAGTTATTTCAAAACAATTCTCTTCCTATTGTATACTGATCAATGTTCAGTGAGCATTCAAAGATCTTGTTGATTTAAAAATATTTTCACATCCGAAATTTTCTGAAATCATGAGCTTTAAATCTAGAAAAACATTTTGTAAACAAATCAATACTAATGTACTTAAACTGTTTACTTCAAAAATACATTCAAATTATGCAGATCACTTTTACAAAAACACTTTATAATTTTACTATGCAAATGCATTTCTGTATTGATTGATAAGAATGTTTCTGTTCCATAGCCGAATTATGGATAACGTAAAATGATAATTATAATTTACGTTTTTAAGGGCAAGCTGAAGTTCAAAGTGATTGTTAAATTTGACTGGGAATATTTATAAATTTGTGATAAAGCCAAATAATGGGTTGCCTTCCCAGAGGGAATTTCAACAAAATCTGGAAAATCCTAAAGTACACGCGCCTTGGGGTTTTTCAACTCAGTGGGGAATACAAAATGGTGTTTCAATACCAAAATTGTATAAGATATCCGATCTCTACAAAGATTATTCTCTTAGAGGGTGCCCACTGTACCTGAGCAAATGAGTGAAATTGAATGCACACAGCTTTTGGCTTTGACTTAGGCGCAAATGAGTGTGTATGCGTTGCTGTTTTTTTTTTGTATCTTTTTCTTGTTGCTGCGTTGTTGTTGTTGTTGTCGTGCGGTGGGTGCATTGTGGGTGGTAGGGCGGTGGGAGGTTGGGTGACCGCTGATTGAGATTGAGTAGGCTGGCCAGCCAGAGCGCATGTTTATTAATCAGAATCAGCGGCTTTGTCTTCTCGCCTGCATTTCTTTTGCACTTTTGCACACAGTGGGCGGAGAGAGCGGGATGGCTAGCGAGAAATGGCGTGCAGGTAAGCGAGAGAGGGAGGGGGAGCTTAAAGGTATTATGACTGCGCAGTCAATAAATGTATGTAACTTACATACATACATATGTATGTAGCACATATGCTGTGTGTCGATTATTTTGTGCATAAGTCGTCTTTTGCGTATGCATGTGTATCTTTTGTGCGTTGTACGCGCGTGTATTTGTGCGGATGATGCGCGCGCTATAATATTGTTATAGATACATTTTGGTATCAAATAACCTGAAATTACAACATGCAGCAGCAAACACACAAACATACGCACACAAACACATGTTGCCGTGTTTGTCACAATTGAAGGCCGGCAATAATAACAACAACAACAACAACAAGAACGCCTGGCAAAGGCAAGAACAAAAAGCAAGGGGCAGCATTGCCAGCTGTGGGGATAATACAAAATCAGTTGCTCTCGGCTCTCTTTTAGAGATGAAAAGATCGTTGTTTGAAAGCTGGCCATGCAATGCAAATCAATTAAATGTTTGATTTTGCTTAAGTATTTTGTGAAAACTGCATTTCAAAAGGAGCAAACAGCGGGGAAGGCGCAAAAATGTGCGCACATGGCAACACTGGCGTCACATACATATAAACACACACACACACAGATATGTAGAATTTGCTTATGGCGATCAATTTCTTTTTTTTTTCTCCTTTTCTTGTTGATGCCGCTATGTTGCTCTTCTTCTTACACATCTTTTATATTATAACGTTTACACAAAAATTAAACATTTAATCATTGTACTTAAGGTTTTAATTTTAGTTTGTGGCGCGTTTTTCTTTTTGACTTACCTGATTTACTTTGCGTGCGCGTCGCTCCAGTTCTATTCTCTTCTCCATTTTAGCGGCACTTGTTTGTTTTGTGTTTTTTTGGGTGTTTGCTTTGCGGCTGCCTTTTTTCCTTCTCCTTGCAGTTTTCCTTGTGTTTTTCTTCTATTTTTGTTCGCCTTTTCTTTGATTTACGAAAAACAGCGCACGCACCAAAGGCAAAAAAGACTCGCACTCACTCACACACACACACACAGCAACACGCGCGCTCGCACACGCTCACTCACACAGACGCAGCCTTGCGAATTTTTCTTTTTCTTCTGCTTCTTTCGGTATTTTCGATGCCGCCACCGCTCGCTTTTCGCAGATTTTTTTGTAGAAGGGCTGAAAGGTGGGGGGAGGCGAAGGTGGAAAATTAGTTAGTTACTGGTAATTGTTTGGTAGCACACACAAATGCATTGGCAAACTGCAGCTTCGAGTGCATTGTAACGCATTTCCTTCGAACTCCAGCACATGACGCGCCTTTTCAAACCGCCCTTTGGCCAACTCTTGGGTGGTCCACACGATTCGAAACCCATTTTCCGGCCGAAGGAGATGCCAATGCTGCCAACACGCACTCACCTGGCGATGCTGAATATTTAAATACGTCGGAATCAATTTTTAATTGTATTTTCAACCAAAGCAAAAAAACGCTGCGCCAGTGTGACCGGGATTTACACTTCAGTAATACCGTGCGGCCATTTTAAGTTGTTGAAATATACCAGTTTCATTTTTCAGAAAATACCGAAAGAAATAAATCGATGCCCACATTGACTAACGCCACAATTCCACTCCAGTCTCAAAAAACTGTTAACTTTTTAGTGCAATTTGCACTCAAGTCCTTGCGCACTGTTAACTCTGCTCTGTTAATTTTCACTGAAATGTTAGCTCATTGTTTTTCTTCATAGAAAAACACTCAAAATGTTATGGCGCGCTGTTTAAATGTGACTCAAATGTTAACTTTAACAGAACGATTTTTGGCGGGAAAAACGTTATTTTCAAAAACGGAAATAAATTAATAAGGTATGGGTTTCCACTTTTAAATCCATATATATTTAGGTTATTAAATCCAAGTAGTTGGGTAATTTGCAATTGCCTTTTAACCTGAGAATAATTAAATAAAAAAAACCAAGTACTTAAAAACCAGATAGGGTTTTTTTTCCCATATTTTTAAATTAAGTAATTAGAGCCAAAGATGTTTGAAATTTACATAAGGCTGTTAGAAATGATTTATTTTAGAAGTCAACAGTATAATACAGGTTGTATTTATCAATAGAAACTCCAAGTGGGTCAATTTTGATTTAAGTTTACCAGAAAAGTCTGGGTCTTCTGACTTCCCATCTAAGTGAAATGTAAAGGGATTTTATTCCCTTTTATTACACCCCGAAGTTCGAAAACATTTAGCGAAATAAACAAGAAAAATATACATATATATAAAATCTTTGCTCAAGTTCGTTAAAATGTGTGACCGTTTTTCACTAAGCCTAAATTAAGTTGTGCAGCAAACAGCTTTTTGCTATGTTTACTGAAAGTGGTTTTTGGGCGCCAAATTTAAATGAATTCTTGTATATTTAAAGTTTAAACTTAAGATATTAATAACCAAGTGCTAAGCAACAACAATCTAAGTATAGAACCACGACTAACATTCTTTATTTTCCATTCTTTTATTACCGGACAGCGAAGGACATTACCGCTTAACATCCAAATTCCCCATAATTATTCGCGCGGAAAATGACGCTGTTGGCAATAATGCGGCATAATCAGATGCGCGTGCATCCAGCGGTAATGCGAAGCTGCAAAACAGGGTCGCCGGATCGGGGATATATAGGATTACCGTTGCGAAGGACGAGCGTCTTAATTAGCCCAGCGAAATGTGCGGCCAAACAGTACAAAAACAGCTTTAGCCTGCTTATTAAGTATACGCTGCGAAGTCAACGAACGTCGTTCGAGGAAGTTAAAAGTTAACCTTGTGTTGACATGGCCCGATAGCTTTTCCCTGCACATATTTATATATATATGTATGTACACACAGGACTTTGCAAAATGGCCGCAAGGACGCGAACTTCCCTTCGTGTCCCTTGAACTTGGGCACAGCTTTAAATGAAGTAAACGACTCAATTTGATTTCTTCGCCTCGTTTATCACGGCCCTTTTCATTTCTGGTAATTTTAATGTGAGCTTAATTCTACCCCACACACGAAAACATTTACGTAATTGTTTTTACTTTATCAAAGGAGGAAAATTACTACAGTCAATCTCACACAGAGAGAAATGGGGGTTAATATTTCGGAAAGATAAAAATAAAATGACCAACATTTTTTTGTAGAGATTGGACCAAAAATAAATTTCTATTTATTTGATATTTTTTAATAATGAAATAATTTCTTTACTGTTGTAAGAATTTTTTATTAGTAAATTTTTTTGTTTACTATAAAGAAAAGTATACTTTTATGTCAAGTGCAAATTGAAATGGATGCCCAACTTAAATGTTTTGTATTTTGCTGACGAACTATCTAACGTACAACAATATTTATAAGCATATTATAAATTTTTAAGCAATATTAAAAAATCTTTACAAAATAAAATGAATATATTTTTATACCAAGCTTTAAAAATTAAAATAAATGTGAAACCCAATCTAACGTACAAAAACATTTATAAGCATATTATATATTTTTAAGCAATATTAAAAAAACTTTATAAAACAAAACGAAAATATTTGTATACCAAGCTTTAAAAACTAAAATAAATGTAAAGCCCTATAAACCATGTAATATTTTTTCTAAGTGCCCACTCGAGCGTATCAATTAGTCCAGGTGTTCGTCCTTCTGCCTGCGAAAATTTGCCAAACGTGTGTCCTCGTTCCACTTGGGGATAGTCGTAAAAAAAGGTGGCAACCAGTTGTTGTGGGTGGTGGTCAGGTTGGTGCCATTATCTGCGGATCGGGTGCAGAGGTCCTTGAGCGGCATCATCGGTTGCACCATCACAATGTGCCCCTGAAGAGCCGAAGAGCAGAAAAGCAGTAGAGCCACGAGCCTAGGGGGCCTAATCTATTAAAAGCGCGTTAATTCTGCCAATGTGCCATCTATTTGCGGTCCCCAAATAGGGGCAAGTGCCACGGGGAGCGTTTCTTTTTAGCCACAGAAGTGCGTATTTGTGCGCCGTTAACATTGGTAACTGTTGCTTTGGTAAACAGAGGCTTTAATGGCTTTGTGGTGGGCACAAACAAACAGAATTCGAAGCAAATTTGGCGGGATTATGGTTGACTTTGATAGAGGGCCTCTATAAATAGACATTTTAAGAGGCATTTTCAAACCATTAAAAATGTAACTTTTTGAAACTTCATTCATATTTGATTTAGATTTAAAACGAACCAATATTTAATATTTTGTTGTATGTTTTTAGACAAAAAATAATATTTTGCAAATTATACTTTAAGTTTTTCCATAAATATTCCTCCATGGTAACATTTTTATTATTATTGTAACTCGAAAATCATTAGAAATGATTTTTATATAATTTACTATATATTTCTTTAAGATACGTTTAGTAAAGATTTGAATTTTTAAGTAAATAACAATTTTTTTAATCCCTGCTTCTTATTCTTCGCCGCTAAGAACTTTAAAAAAAGTATAGGTATATAAAATATCTTTCCTTTGAAATAATTCTACTTCAATTTATTAATTAAGAAGTGCCATATTTATCTCTTTTGTGTGTGTGCTTTTATTAATATCATCTTTAATGACTTATTTTAACTTATTTATCTTTAAATAATAAAATATGTACACTTGTAAGATATGATTAGTAAAGATTTAAATTGTATAATAATGTATTTACTTAGTTTTAAAACCTTTTAAGAGCCCCAAAAACAGTATATTAAATATTTTATCTTTGAAATCTTTATCCTACTTCAATTGAATAATGAAGTAGTGCCATATTTACCTCTTCTGTTTGTGTGCATTTATTAATACCATCTTTAATGACTTATTTTAAGGCCCATAAACAGCGACTAACTACTGTTTACTGCCATCTGAATGAGTACTAATTAACTAAGTAAAGCACGGCGATGCCGAGATACTCTCTTTCGTGCTCTCTTCCTGGCCAAAACACACACATTTCCACACATTTTCCGAAGACCAATCAACAGTTTGCCGTGTGGTGCGAGGAAAAGCTCCTCGGAAAAGCTCTCGGGAAAAAGAGATGCTGCGACGTCGACCGAGGAAAGCAGTCGAAAGCAGAGGAAAGCAGAGGAAAGCAGCAGTCGCAGCCACAAGTTGCCTTTTCGACATTTGCAACAGTTGCTGTTGAGTGGCTTCGAAAGTCGGACGTGGCGAAAGGTATAGCGGATGGATCCGTAGCTCCATCGAAACTCTTATCAGTGGATTTATCCCCCCTCTTTTCCTCTCTATTTGTGTGTGTGCGGGTGTATCTGTGTGCGGCTTGGAAAATTGAGGAAAATTGAAAACGCTTGTAACGTGAAACTAGTTCAAGTTCAGGGCGCCAAAGTTGCCGAGTGAAAAGTGCCAGTTCAAATTTCAAACCAAACGAAATCTGAAGACATAAATTATAAAAGCAATCAAAATATAAACTCACACTCACATATAGTTGATTTAATTTTTGGCACATGTTTATTAAAACCAAATTTCGGTGATTCAACACATGTGTTTCCAAAAGATTCGTAAGGAAAACAAATGGAAAAGTGTTTAAGCGACTAACGTAAATTCTAAGCCAAAATAAAACTCAAGAGAGCAATGAAAAATCACGGCTAATCTTATTCAGATTGGAAAATACGATTATAATCTGACCCTGCACAAACCAAAAACCCAAACACAAAACCGAGCAAATCCCAAGGAAATTACCATATGTAATCCACACACAATCGTAGACTGTGTATCTGTGTAAATGTAACTCAAGCACTAAGAGAAAATTAACGAAAGGTGCAAAATTCTTGAAGATTGTTTAGGTTTCATTTTAAAATATTATTAAAAGGGCTTGATTTTAAATCAGATTTATTATTAAATATTTTTGTTATAATGTTGCTTTAAATAGAATGGTTTAAAACTTTTTTATTAATAAACTGTTGTGCTATTAATCCTTAACTTATAATTTTCTTTTGAAATATAATTTTTTGGAAAATACCTAAGCTTGTTTAATATTATTTCAAAATCAACTTGAGAACTTAAAAAATATATTTCTCTGTGCAGAACATATTCACAATTCAGCAACATTTTTGACACGCGCCTGAAAATAAATTTCGTTACATTTACGCTTTTCTCTTTGGTTTTTCTCGTTCCCTGACTGCTGTTTTCCTTCGATTATATTTTTTTCTGGCCCTCCTGCAAATAAAGTTCTGTTGAATTGATTTGATAACAGCATAGAACAACCAGCAACAGGCAAAAACCAGCAACAAACAACGGCAGTTGGCAATCGAAAAGGCGGCAGAAACAAATTTCACCGCTTTTCCAGGAAAAAAATGTGAGTACATATGTATGATTTTGAGGATGATTCCCCTGATTTGCATTTCAAAGGTTTGATGTGTGCGTGATTATCGTGTCTGGCCCCCCTCCCTCCCGAAAAAATGTCAGACGGCTCACGCTGCGTATGATTGATTGGACCCCAGTGAGCTTGTTCCAAATATAAGTTAACGTGTTGCGTGGCGAACGGATTTTCGTTTGCATTTTCCTATTAAAGCGATTGGATTCGTCGCATTTTCGCTGTTTATGGGAAAAAAGGAATATTTGGTTAAATGTGGTGTACCGATAGCGAAAGGTATTGAAGCGAACTGAAATTGGTGTGTAAATATAGCAGCATGTTCTATAGAAAACAAAAGCTTTGCGGTTGAATGCTTGTGAAAATCTACATGTGATAGCTTCCATTAAAAATGATGAATAAATAAAGAGCGACTTTCTATTGTTTTATAAACTAACATAATAGAATATTTGTGGTGACTTTTTTGTGAGCTCTGTAAAGGTTTTTAGTAGCTTTGTGGGACTTATAAATATTTCAATTCAGGTATAATTTGTATGATATATTATTTCTGTAATTCAAAAATAAGAATAATGTGAGCATTTTAAAGGTTTTTTAGTAGCTTTGTGGTACTTATAAATATTTAAAATTAGGTAAACTTTGAATGTTAAATAAATTCTGTAATTTCAAATTAATAATAACTTCTTTGAAGCAATCAAACAAAATTTATTATTATTATTACTTTATTGAAAAATGGTTTCAAAACTATCTTAAATAATTAAAAGTGTTTTAAAAGTCATATTATGATATATATTTTATATTTATGAGCTGATATAAACTATATAAGGAATAACCATTGTACAATGTAAACCATTTTAAAGTTCCTTTCATTACTTTCCAGGAGCTCAAAGGAGTGCCAGGATAGATTGTAAAATCACTCACAACTTGGTTAATATTAAATTTTATTCCGCCTGTTATTCTGTCTACACCGAAACATGCTAGAATTTCGTGTTATCCCTCTAACCAAACTTCAAAACTTCTTCTTTGCACTACGCGAAGCGTGAATTACCATCCGTCTTAGGGAGATTTTGCCATAAAGTTGGAAGCGTTTTAGTCCTTGTGTAAACCTCTCAACTTTTGAACTGCAGAAGAACCTACAACTTCCGTCGAGATTGAGCTGAGCGTTGGGTTTTAATCTAAAAAGTTTAATTAGCTGATGGAAGAGAGCTTGTTAACTGGCCTCGGCCGCTGAGTCAATTAGACAATTTTCCAATTATATTTGTATGCAATTTCCTGAATTTTTATATAAATCGCATTTCTGTTGCAATTAAAGAGAATTTCCCTTGGTGGGCAACTTGTTTAATTGGTTTTAATAACTTAAGCCACTTAGAGGCAATTATGAGGCCACCGCCGGAGCAGCAAACATGAACCATCGCACATTTTCCTTCAGCATTTTTTCCATTTCCGCTCCGAGTTTTCCATTGGAGTTTCCCGCACATCCTCCGACCGGATTGTTTGCTTCCCCGCCACGGGGCATCAGCCGCAGCTGCTCCGACGCATTTTAGCACCTTGACACCTGTCCTCTCACCTGGACGTGTTTGCATTCCAGCGCAGCATACTTCGCGGCGCCGGGCTGTCGAGTGATTTACCACTTCCTCACTCTGTGTAATTAATGAATAAAAATATTTAAAAGGGCTGCACTGACTATTTACTCGCTTCAGGCGCTCAAGTCAACAGAAAAAACCACAGACATCCATTTATGTAATCACTGGTTCGTTGATCTATTAAAGCTTTAAGTTTCGAATTTTTTAGCGTAGAGATAGGTTAACATTAAAACACTTTAAAGTACTTGGTTTATATTAACAATTAACAGATTTGAAAAAATTTAATTTTAAAATTAATATAGTTACTAGTTTATCAATGACAGTTATGGAAAAATATTTAACATAAATATATCTAAATATACTACATGTTTTAAAAAAGTTGTGCTTTGCAAAATAGTAAAGCTTAAAATATGTCCATAAGAATTTTGGAAAAAGAAAGCTCAGAAGAGTAACTAATCTTTGTTTATTAAAGCTAAGAGTTTGGAATTCGTTAGCGCAGTTATAGATTAATATTTAGCATATTTCTTAAATTAAAACATTTTAAAGTACTTGGTTTATATTAACAATTAACAGATTTAAAAAAATTAATTTTAAAATTAATATAGTTACTAATTTTCCAATGACAGTTATCGATAAATATTTAACATAAACAGATGAACTATATTTTTTAGAAAAGTTTTCCTTTGCAAATTAATATTTATATTTGGTTATGATAGCTCAAAATATGTTCATAAGAATTTTGGATAAAGAAAGGTTATATGAGCAACTATCTTTTTTTAACCAATTTTATATCCTCTAAATTACATTTTATAAATTTCTAAATTTTAATGGCATTTAAGGGAAAGTTCGTATGGTATGCCATTTAAAGTCAAGGCAATAAAACGAAACTGGATCATGGAAATGTGCAATTAATCCATCTAAACCTCCTAGTGAGGTGTGAGTGTAAATATAAAATTCCACCGTGTTGAGCGTGACGCAGTAAATTAGCATTAAAATTAATAAACCAGAAGAAAGTACTTGAAACTGCCCGCATTGCAACCAAAAATCCCATATAAAAGTTTTTTACTATCTAAAGCCCTCGACCGACTTTTGTTGCTTTTTCACTTTGATTTTTCCCTAGTTTTCCCTAGTTATTTTTTGTATTTTCCCCCGGTTTTTGTTGCTGCACTTGTGCTGAAGAGTTCGCGAAAAAAATGGGGGGGTGGATGGGCCTGCGTAGGTTGCAAAATTCAACGGTCGAAGAATAGAGGACAGATTTTAGTTGCGTTGGCATTGACATTTATGCGCACGGGATGGGAATTGGGCTAAAAAACTTTGTATAAAAAATGGAATTTTATGGCACATTATTTTTACTTGGCGGTTGCTCGCATTGGAATAAATTTTGCGGAAAAGGATGCATGCGAAACAGTTTTATCGGGCAAATGTTAATTTTAAGAAACTTTATGTGCCATGAGTGGGATCTTTAAGGGTCGCGTAAAAGTCAACTGAATGAACTGCTTACAAATGGCATGGCACCGAGTAATCGGCCATTACTTGTCTCTTAAGTTGCTGGTTCTGGTTTTTACTGGGATATATCTTTGAGTTTGTGAATCTGTGGCACACTATTAAATTGGATAGGATCTATAAAATTTGTTCAACTTATTAGACATTGTGGAAGATGTAAAAAAATGTAAAAAATATGTAAAACAATTAAGTCAAAAAAATAAACAGAGTCGAATATTTTAATACTACTGCAGATAGTACCATTTATAAACACATGTTACACCCGGCAGATAAATATGTTTAGAGGCCAAGTACATCACGTACCAACATTTGAATATTTCTTAAGTAAATCTTAGTATTATTCCATAACCAATTTGTTATTCTTTCTCATCACTTTCCAGAACTTAAATATTTTAATCCTTCATCCCAGCTAACATCCCTCAGATTTCTTTAATATCTTTTGTTCCACAATCTGGTGGCAAAGATCCAGGGCTTTATAACATTTAGTTAGAACCTTGCGGATATGGGCTCTCTTCTCTTTCTCCAGGGCACACTGTTTTGGGTCCCGCCGACATTTCGATAAATTCTGGGCATAGTAGGTCTTTTGTTCCAATCGCTGGCGTTGTTTCTGCATCCTTTGCATATAAGGTCGCAGTTCAGATTGTCTCCTCCTAACCAAATTGCACAAGGAACAGACAATGTGCTTCGATGGCATTTTCTTCACTTCTATTACTTTCTTTACCTCGCGTTTCTTTTTCTCCTTGGGTTTTTCCTTGTCAATAACACTCATCACGGAAAACTGTTCATACACATTGGATTTAAACAAATCAGGATAAGATTGATTAAAACTTATTTCAGAGCCATAAGAGTCCAAAAACTGAGATATTATATCGGCAATTACTATAGGTTTTGATTCTATATTCAAGTGCATTTCATCTTCAGAATCATTTTTGGAACGAAATAGACTTTCCGGTGTCTTTTTGTGTAATAGATCTAAAATGGTTCCACGAACACTTTGATTTTCAGGGTTTTCGGGTGGTTCGAATTCATCACTTTTTAAAACCTTTTCAGGGAGTGCTTTCTTTTTAAATATAAAATTTTTTGGAGCCATTGGCTTAACAATTGAATGTGGTTTTATATTTATTGACCAACCGCCACTATTCACGCTTTTTTTTTTCTGATTTGCTATTTGGCCCCTGTAAAGTGATAAGATTGAACTGGAATTTTTATCCTTAAAGCCCCCGAAAAGCGATGTATTACTTTTGTTTAGACCTTTCAACATTTCGTGGATGTATTGATGGCTTGCAGATCGAAACTTGGTCGAAGAGGGGGACTTTCCTTTAGAAATAAAACTCTGTCTTCGTTCTTCAGTATTTTGTTCGCCTTTTGAGATCTTGAATAACTGAATTTCGTCTATTTGCAGGGTCTCCTCGGATTTTGGGTTTTCAGCTATTGTCATGTTTTCATTTTTCGAATTAACTTCGCTATTGTTCTGTAAGGGCTCACTTAACGAAGGCATATCGTTAGAACCTTCATAATCCTTTAGATATAGCATCTTTTTCAGCTCTTGAGGTTTTCGGTATTTAGTTTTCCTTTTTTTCATTGTCGTTGATGTTTTTGAGTTTCGATCTTTTTGGATAATCTGCGAAGTTATTGATTTTATTCTTTTGAGTTCTAACAGTGGGGAATCCCTTTCATCATCAATGCCGTATATTCCATCTTCTTCATCGCTACTTTCACTGGTTTTTTGTATACGTCTTCGTATTGGACGAATAGTATAAGTAGAACGTCTTGAGCTAGGGATACTTTCCAAACTCGGATGTTCTGCGAAAAATCTGCTCATTGTCAAATTAGCAGAAGTGAATTTACTTTTACTAGCCGATTTCAAAAGGTTTTTCCGTGAAGGTATAACTGATATATTCTTTATGGAATTTTTTGAATTCAAAGAGGTTTTATAATTATCTTCTATTTTTGTGCTACCTTTTTTAATCAAACTAGCTGACGAGGGTTTGTATATATCTGCGAGGTGATTTGCGTTATTTCTTGAGTTTATAGAGTAATTATTTTCAGTTTCTGACTTTGAGAGGTCTTTTCTTGAATTTATAACTGCTAAGTTCGTGGGGATGTTTGTTGAAATCATAGAGGTTTTATATTTATCTTCCATTTTCGTGTTGTTTTTTATAGCATGGTGTATCTCTGACTTTGATTTATTCTTGTACTTTTGGCGTAATTTTCTTTTCTTTGGCAGTGATTTCTTTGGTTTTTCGATTGTTTCTTCCTGATTTGGAAGCACTACCAAAGGTCGTCGCTTTGCGAGCTTTTGTAAATGTTCTAGCTTCTTGGACATTTCCTCTTTCAAGTAGGGATCGTAGGACTTTTTTAGCAACTGGTGCACCTGCTGTTCCTCACGCTTCCAGGAAATCCATTGTTCTGGAGTGGAAAACTTGCCCATATCGAAAGACCTTTGGACTTTCGAGCGTTTCACCGGGGTTTTCTTTATTGACTCTGTGCTTTCTGCATTTCTAAAACAGGACATCAATTCCTGGTAGATGTGCTCATCCCAATCTAGTCCTGGCGGCAACTGGCTCTCATTAAAGGGTAGCTCCAAGTCCATAGAAAGGGGTCCCTTTTTTGGAGCCATTATTCTAGCGTTCTGTTCAATGCGCCTGCGAATGTTCGACAGTCGCTCCTGACAGTCGCTGGCATAGTAGCTCCAAGTGGCCTTGAATACAGAGTCCTTGTTCGGAGGTCCAAAGTCAAAGGTCCGCAGGAGAGGCGAAAGGCTCTGAATCTTTTCCCGCAAACAATTTCGATTCAGCACACGGCTTCTCTTCAAAATGTTCATTGTGGAGTTGATATTCCAACTTTATACACTTGCAATTTTTATTTGTGGCTTGGTTGGTTTTTATATAATGTTTTTAAACAACTAATAACACCATTTGGCATACTTTCTTGACATTTTTTTTTGTTTGATGGGGCGGCCATATTAGTGGTTTCCTCGGGCACGCAACTATTTAGCTTTCGGTTAAATAATAATGGGCTTATAGTTTTATTTATTGTGACTTACAGTTGAGGAAAGGCAACTTAGATCACAGGTTCTTCAAAACTATTTTTGTTGGTCAGCATAAAATTTATATAAAACACAAGATGAGATGGACTGTAAAAACATTGATAAATCTCTAAATTATATTGTTACCAGATAATCATTTAACCTATGAAAGGTAGTCTATTTACCCCGCCCTTAAAAATATACAACAACTTGACAACTATGATACATTTATTCAGGATACATTTATTAGGAAAACACCTTGTCCAATGATAAAAACATACATGTTAAAAACCACCAGTTTAAGGGGCTTTACATTAATGTCCTTTATCCATTATGTTCCCAGGCATCTTGTGGGCCCTGCTCCAAATCAGTTTATCTCTGATTTGGTTCAGGACCGGCACCCAAGCCACCGTGGTAAAATCTTTCTCTTTTTTCGATCCTGGAAAGTTGCAACCGATCTTCAATAAGGCGACCACATAGGCCTAGCATGTGCAGACATTGCTCCAATTGGTGTCGCATCTTTCCAAGATTGGACTTGCAACTTTTCCTATCTTCTGGGAACTTGGAAGAAGTGGAACTGACCATTAGTTCTGACGAACTAAGATCCAGTTCCTTACCAGACCCCTTCTCTACACATAAATCCTTGTTCCCCTTGATCATCTTTAGATAGTACTGTATTAACTCCTCGCGATCCTGTCTTTTTTTCATCTCTATCATGAAGGGTTCGTCGGGTTGGCTGCTCGGTCGACAGAAATCACATAGTTCACATCTATTTCGGTTAACTTCCGTTTGACAAGATACAGTTTTTCTAGGTCCTCTGCGCCTTTTCCGACGGACTTCAAAACTAAAACGATGGTATTTAGAGAAATTCTGGGTAAGAACTGCTTTTTTACGAAAAGCAGCCGTTTTCTTCAG
Organism: Drosophila subpulchrella; assembly: GCF_014743375.2. Taxonomy (NCBI): domain Eukaryota; kingdom Metazoa; phylum Arthropoda; class Insecta; order Diptera; family Drosophilidae; genus Drosophila; species Drosophila subpulchrella. Next base: position 17,293,390 of record NC_050611.1, read on the forward strand.
CTGCTTCTTGGTAAAAATATTTTCCTTTCTTAAAGCTCTCTGCAGATCATCTCTCTCAACACGTATTTTCCTGGGTTCACATAATTTTGGCCAAGGAATTTTGGACCAGCCTCTTTGGTCATCAGGTTTGATGTTATTCAAGCTTAGGAAATCTTTTTTGTGCGTCTCTATATAGATGGGACCGAAATGGATATGATCGATGGGCCCAGGATTGGCATTGTTTACATCTGACTTTGGCAGCCAGGATAATGAGGATAGGTTGTCCGCTTGAGCCACGTCTCTTAATTGAGCGCTGTCATGCCTAAAACTCACTTGCTCTGAGTTATCATCTGGGTATGATTTTATGGAATTCCCATTATTTTCTTCGTCCGACGCAGATTTGAACCGAAAGTGTTTCAGAAAACGTGAGCTAGTATGCATGTTCTTTTCACCCAGTTTGAAAGGGTTATTGTGAGAGGTCCTCACATGATGTGCGCCTATTTGAAAGGGTTTCAATCCATATCTCTTCATAAGATGTGAGTTTAGTTTGGTTTTCTTGTCACGTATATTATAAGGACTCCATCGGTATTTCCTGATAAAATCTGAGCTAGATAATATATTATCAAATTCTTTTTTAGAAAGAGTCGATTTAGAGGTCTTCAGAAAATGTATGCTGGATTTTATACTCCTAGCCTCTATTTTATAAGGATTCAGTACAGAGTTCTTGAAATAACGAGAGTAATATGGATTGACTAGACGGTTCTTGAGAAAATGTGAGCTAGAACTTGTACTTTTAGCATCTAGCTTAGAAGGATTCACTATAGAATTAGCTTCTACTTTAGAAGGAGCCAATAGAGAGTTCCTAAGAGAACCTATTTTTAAAGAGTTGCTAGTCTTACTAGCCCTAAAATTTTCTAAGAAAGCCTCCACAGAATCTATCGTCTTCGCTTCGTTTTGTGGTATTATCGGCAGCTGGGAGAGCCTTAAAGAACTATGTCTATTACTCGAACTTTGAGATTTTGAGTTGCTCTGGCCGTCTAGGGATGCTTTTTTAAGCTTCGGCCTTCTTATATAGGTATTTTTGTTCTTAGTCGGAGTTTTTGATTCGGTTTGGTCGTTTATAGATGCATAAGTGTTTTGAAACTTTTGTAAAAAATTCTTTTTGCTTTTCCTCGGAGTTTTTGATTTGGTTTGGTTGTATAGGGGTGCTTTTGAGAGCTGAGGCTTTTCTAAGAAATTCTTATCCCTCTTCATCGGAGTTCTTGATTTGACTGGAGAACCATTTTTTGTATGACTACTCTTGCTCATGGGTTTCTTGATAGAACTAGTTACATCGAGGGTTATCGATTCTTTAGAACTAAAAAAACCATGTTCCGATTTTTCTGGTCCCAAAATAATACTGTTTGTTGCCATCGTTGACATCTTTGTGTTAGGAGAACCACCAATATCTATGGGATACTTGAGAGAATCGGATATCTTGGGAGGACTAATTAGTTCGAGGGTTACATATTCCTTAGAATTAATAAAACTATGCTCCGACTTTTCTGGTTCCAAAATAATACTGTTTGATGTAATCGTTGACATCTTTGTGTTAGGAGAAACACCAACATCTAAGGGATACTCGGGAGAATCAGTTTCTTTCCAAGATTCACTTGGCGAATCATCTAACTCAGTCCTTTTATGCCTGATAGATCCAACGGATGAGCTCCCTAAATACTGGGTATAATTGGGGACATCGCTTTTTTTCCAATATTTCCTTGGCGGATCCTTTAACTCAGACTGTTTAGGCTTCCTAAAAACATTGGATACGTTCCCTATATCTATGGTATGTTTGGGAAAATATCCTTTGCTCCAATATTTTCTTGGTGGAAGATCTAACTCAGATTGTTTGGGCTTGGTAGAACTATTGGTTATTTTTCCTATACCTATGTTATATTTGGGCAAGTATCTTTTGTTCCAATATTTCCTTGGCGGATCATCTAGTTCAGACCATTTAAGTTTGGTAGAACGAACGGTTTTTTTATTACAGTCACGGCACACTCGGTTATAAAGCTTTATTAATTTGGGCAGTTCGGGATCCTCGATTAGTTTTAAATAGTTCCCACTCTTAGGCCTTGCTCCCTGGTTCTTCACAAAGTTGTTTGAAGTCGGTTGAAGAGATGGACACCATTGAAGCAGGGGATTGGGGTACTGACCCAAAAGATTGGGGGATATTTTTCGGAGACCTCCAGCGGTTGCTGAGGTGATGCCACGCCTGAGACTCCTCATAATAATAGGACAACACTGAATATTCACAGGTAACAGATATTTAAATACGCTTGGAATTTTTTCAAAACTCGAAATTTTGGGTATCGCTGGCATACGATTTGACAAGTGACTCAAAGCAATTGAGTTTTAACCATCCTTGTAGGGACTATGTCCTAGGTAGATGATTTGACCACTGGGTTGTTTCGACCTCAAGTCCCGATGAGTCGGTTCAAAGCACTGGCACTTGGGAAAGTGGTGATCCCTCTGGGGTTGTAACATCAAGGGACCCATTTGCTGGCTTGAAATCACTTGGGGCAATATTGGTGCCCCTGGCATTATCCTGCGCATCTGACGACTCAATCTGGTGACCATAACTATCGCCAAATGTAACCAACAGCGTCTTAAAAAAACCAAACGTTGTGTTTTTAAATGTTATATGAACAGTTTAATAACCAAAGATTAAAAAATGGTAAAAACATTACTGATTTGTTCGGCATCTGGACATTTAAAAAGGAGTGAACTGAGCTGACACTAGAACTCTGAAATTATAAAAAAAATATTTTTTATGAGAGATTCTTTTCTTTAAGGTCTTAGAATGATATCTGATTTTTATGAATATAGTGTGTAATTTATATGATTTTCTTTGAATCACCGAATTTATTTTTATTTCAATATTTTGTTTACTCTTAAGGATAAAGTTTTGTATTATTATTTGAAATCCCTATTAAAGCTTTGCCTTAAAATAAGTTAATTTCATTGGGAAAACAAAGTTGAGCTTATATATTTTCAGTTTTCGCCTCTCTATATATATGAGCTGCACTCTAGCAAAATTAAAATATTCACTTTCGTCGTTTTTGTTCCATTTTAACTTTATAATGCAGGCAGATGCTGGCGAGGCAGCCTTCCGTTTTGTTTTCCCATTTCCCAAGAGCGTTTCCCATGTGCACCGCCCACATTCGCAATGAGAATAAGAATAATTGTTGTCTGTCCCTGCCTTGAATCGCATTTCTATGCACATTGTGACCGCGACAAAGCCTCAAAATGCCTCAGGGAAGCCGCGATTCTAGCCGCGTTCCTTTGGCCAACTGGGTAAAATATCAAGGTGCGAGGAAATGAATATTTTCATACTTACCAAATTGCAGGGGACAAACTTTATTTGCTGGGGTGCCAAGACTAATGCTCTGGAAATACCTGAGAGCATTTCTTTAAATGTTGTGTTTAAATTAATCTATAAAACACATTTCTAATTGTTAGATTTTACAATTTTTCGTACTTGTCTTGGTTAAATGTTAATTGTTGATAGTTCAAACTCGAAATACCTGGGGTTATTGCCCCACTTACTTTATTTAGCTCCTCACATTTTGTAATTATCCCCTTGTTTAAAGCAAAACGGTCATAAACTTACAGATATACACATGTGGAAAATAGTTTTATGATTGACTATAACAAAACCAAATACCCTTGCCAAGTTCAAGTTCCGACACAGTTATGGTTGTGATCATATGGGATGTAAAGATACAATTCTCCTAGCAACAAGACACTGCAAAAAACGATGTCTAACTTAAAATTAAATTAAATTTTATTTTAAACTAAGAATGCCTTTCATATTGGCTAAGATATATTTGAGTAAGATTAATATCTTATATTATTTATTATTTATTTATAAGATTCTTAACATATCAGGTCACATCTTAAAAAGATAAAAGGATATATATACACTCAGGGAAAAACACCGTGCTAAAAACAAGTACAAACACCCTTGATTTAAGAAAAATTGCATGCTTAACATTTAAGAACGTTCGTGCTCAAAAAATTCTCATATTGAGCACTTTTTGGATTTTAAATGTCTGCCAACTCTAATAATTCCCAACTGTTTATTATAAAGGTACTCGGTATATAAGGCGCATAAATTAGACAGTGTTAATGCCCGTAAGCGGCAAGTCGTAAGTAAACTTAAATATTAATATTATTTATATATGTTTCGTTTACATCGTTTCAGTTTCCAATACTTATTTCTCTTACTAGCATAAAATAAAAACTCATTTTAATTTCATAATATTTATATATTTAAGAATTATTCGTCCTTAAATAATGCCTGCAACTTTCTTACTTTATTATTAAATCGTTCTTGTTTTTAGTCCAAATATGACTTAATTTAAGAATTATTCATACTTGATTGAAGACCGAAAGGTTCTTAGGTCTAGTATTTTCGGTCTTGAAAATTCGTGCTCGAAAGTAGTATTTTGTTCTCGCGTTCTGTATTTTCCATGCTTGGCGAAGTTTTGACACCGAAAATACTAGGTTCAAGCACGAAATACTTGATTATTTTTCTGAGTGTAGATATAGATAGTTGGATATCTTTTTCTTCGAGTGCCTGGCAGTTGAGATCCACAGTACATAAGGCTCTCTGACATCATAGTTAATAGCTTTTAGAAGCACTTTATCGCGTAAGTTGTTATTTGTGTTAATTTTTCTTTTTTTTGGCAAAACAAACGAAGCCTGTTTATTTACTCCTTGTACACGTTGTATGTGTTTGTGCATAAAACATAAATTCCCAGCGTATCGCATTGGACGCTAAAATAACACAGCTGTCGTTTGTTGTACCTGAATTTGAATTTGGGGCAGATAAAGGTGATTTGTTTAAGTCAATTCCAATGGGGCCATAAACAATGCTGCAGAAATTATAAAATCAACACTGTTTTTTGCTCTGATGGACTGTCGAAGTCGTTGGCCCAAGTGTAAGCACTCGAAGATGGCTTTTTAGCAAATAATTTAAATATTACCATTGCAGGGCGAAAGGTAAATGTCTGAGTGCCAGCGCGTGGCAAATAAACAAGCTGCAAAAATAATTAGCAAAATTAACCCAGAGACTTACCATAATCATTTCAAAGGCTTCAAATAATAATAAAAGTGGGCGTTTATTCAAATTTAATTGTTATTAGTAGGCATTTAAATGGCAAGGTGTGCATTTTATATTCCTAATAAGCTCCGAATTGCGCAAATAAACCTTTATTTTGATTTGTAGAAATTAAAATCAAACGTTAAATATAAATAAATTTCGTGATGCATCTTTAATATCTTTAAAGTGTTTATCATTGCATTTAAAGCATTCTAAAATTGATTACAATTAATTATAATTTGACTTCCACGGCCTGCTGTGGTTTTCCAATTATCTAAATATGGTGGCAAACCCCATGGCATTTCAATTAAAAATGAATTTCCTGCGGTTAACCTGATGCCCCTTGAAAAATGCCGGCAAATGCGAGGCAGCATTTCAACATTTTAATGCATTCAAGTGATGCCGATCCTGATTTCCCGCTGCCAATACCATTTTCATTTCCATTTCCAACGCAAAGTGAAGCTGACTCAAAGCATAATTGCAAACAATTAGCATGCTCCGGGATTCAAAACGCTCGGCATCGGAATCGATGGAGAATATGGTAATAATGATGATGATGTTCTATTATAATATAAGTACTACTTGACAGCGCTCTGTCATTCGCATTGTGGCCGGGCTGAGTTATTCGCGGAAAGGAACCCCAGGTCTAAATCAATATCAGAATCAGATTTCATGCATGTTAGCCTGGGCAAACATATCCATATGTTTGTTTTACAGACAGCCGAGTTCGCAATATTAGGTTGCAATTAACATTATAATTTAATATTAATGAGTTTAATAGAGAAAATAATAGAAATAATTGTAAATTTGTTTAATTAAATTGTTGAATTGTTTAATTTATATAAATTAAATATAATGATAGTAATACTATCTGAATTTTATTAAATAAATATATCTAATTTATAACTACCTTCATCTCAAACTTATTTAATATGTTGTTACTTAAAGTTCAAGTTCATTCTGTGCATAATATTCAGACAGTCACTGGTCTTGTTTTTGTCCAGACCAGCTGGATAATTTCATTTATTATATTATTGGCATAAGGCTGGCATTATTACGCTCGGTCCCCAATCCATTGTTTATGTGTACAGGCGACAAAAATAGCACCAAACAACATGCTAACATGTGCTCCGGGGTTAAATTAAGGTATTATGGGGTATATGTTATTTATTAGATTATCATATGCCCTTTTAAAGACTTGTACTATAGTTGTATGATACTAAAAATACTAATAAATTATATAATAGTCAAAGAGTCAAGAGTGTGAAGAATAATATTTATTTATTCTATTTTTTTAATCTTTAGAAAATTTTAAAGTATAGTCTAGTATATAGTTGTATAATAGCAAGATCTTGATACAGTATTTGAATTGCCTATTTCCTTTTCTTCTAAGAACCCATCAATGAACGTAAAAGACGTGCAAGAATGCCTCCAAGATGATCTACTTTTGGCCAGGCCACATGAAGTTTATGAAATGCAGATTTTTGTTTCCAGAGATCAGGCACGTGCCTGTATCTATACGTACTCGTAGTAGAAAGTGCATTGGGGCAAGGTCGGTTCGCACAATAGAAACTGCCATATGCGTGAATTTGACTGGCTGCTTTGCATTTACGTCTGATTGACTTTTTAATGGGCTTCACATTTGATTGAATGGAAATTTCACAGAAATTAAGCAATCAATTGCGCAGATCGACTGCAGTAAACAAATATTGTTGACTGCGTAGGGAATGCATTAGCTCGTTGATTAATTTCCATGGCTTGTTTGTAACATTTAATCAGAGTGAAACTTTTTCCCTACGCCCATTATTTACAATTATTAGTTACGTGCAGGGTGGGCAAAAGTATACTAATATGCCAAGTACCCAAAAGCAAATATTTTTACAAACCCCCAAACCAAAAACGTTGCCCAAGTAAGCAGCATTAATGGCAACAATAACAGCAAACAGCCGAAGTTTCCCCCCAAACAGCATATGGGAAAAACGACCCAAAGCTAAAGCCAAAGTTATGCCTAAGTGGCGGTTTTTCCCCTAGTCTCGCCCCAAAAAGAAAAACCACACAAATTTCCTGCCCTGCAGCTACCAAAATAAATTAAAGCGGACTTGGCAACTTTCTGCCTTGCTCCGTATTTTTGTCTATTTTTTAATTTTCTACAATTTACCCACATAAATAAATGGGAGGAAAGTGAGTGGGAATGTCCTGTGGCCAGGACTAATGATTGAAAAAAAGAAGAAGTGATAAAAAATGTGGCTGTGGGGCAGGACAGCCAAGAAATACTCTCTTTTCGTTCTGTATTTTGCTTTCACTTTCCTTTCCTTTCAACTATTATTACCTTTTATAGCGTTTGAGATGTGTATTTACCATCCTCGGGGATGTTTACTTAAATCCTCTCAAAGCCAAAACGCCTTCACTTTTTGGGTTAGGGTGTACCCACAAAATGACCGTTCCGCTGTAATTTAATTTGAGTTCTGGGGAAAGTTTACACCAGTTGCAGGCGGTATACAGAAAAAACCGGTCATAAAATATGCAACTTTGAAAAGAAATAAAAAAGCCCAGTTCGTGGCAACAAAAGAGATTAAATTGCGTAGCCGTAGCCTGTCAACATTAGCCCCAACTTTTTTGTTTGCGAGCATTGAACTCGTTTTAAAGCGCCAGATAATATAAAATGTGGCCGTTTTATTTATCTTTCGACATGGAAAAAGTTTTGGACTTTAAGCATGAGCTTTAAGTATGATTTTAATAAGTGGGGATTTTAAATGTACATGTGTTTAACAACCCTCTTTTTAATGAGGCATATGTAGAGTGATTTAAGGATTTTTCCTGACTTCTTTCCGCAAATCAACCCAATTAACGACTGCAGTCGGAAACTGAATTTCATCACGTATACGACATGTGGCGCGAACCGATGCCATCATTAAGCTCCCTCAATGGCAGTCATAAAAATCTATTAAAAATCAATTTGTTAGCGCCAGCTGTGGGTTGTCCTTTCCCAATTCGAAGTCTAGAACTTTATCCACTTCTAGTGGTTGTCTAATTAAAGCCCTCGACCTGGTAAATGCCGAAAATTAATAAGCGCAACACGTGCAGCGGTTTTTCTTCTCTCCTGCCAAGATGTTTTCCTACTTTTCCTCAATACTTGGGTGTGGGAGAGTCAAGGCCTCCTGGACATAGGCAATCGCAGAGTTTGTCGGGAAAACCGCTTTGAAGTCTAATAGGATTAGTTTGCCCCATTTAGGGCGTGTCTGTCTAGGACAAATAAACCGCTGTGTATCTGTATTTCTTTGGCATAAATAATATTCAATAATCTAAAGCAAATATTTGACAGGCGTTTATACCTAGACGAGGATTTCTTATATGAGTAAATATTTGTCATATCCTTGGCTGGCTTTGGTGTCGGTGCTGTTGAAAATAAATATTAAGGCCAGCACAAGTGAGTAATTTTTTTTTGCCTTGAAAAAGTAATAAATAAAATTCTACTAAAGCTGTCACGAAAATGATTTGTAATACCTTAGCTTAGTTCATTTTCTGGAAAATTTAATTACAGAAAAATTAAACAACTCCAGTCTTACATTTTTTTTATTACAGAATTACTGAATATATGGAAAAATTATTTATAAAAGAAAGAATTAACTCGATTTTCCTTATAATTTATTTTTACTTCGATAAAAAATCAATTATTCTGTGTTTTTCCCCTTAACCATTATTTCATATAACACCGAAGTAAACCCTTTCTTAATTTAAGCTTCATTAAATATTGCAGGTTGCTAAATAAAATATATCTTTAAAGAGTTATGCTTGCAAATAATATATATTTATTTTTATAAAATATACCCTAAAACGATGAAACACCAAATCGAGACGCACTAGTTAATGTATAAGTAAATATAATATAGTAAAAGAGTTCCAAGTTCCAAGAGTTATTCCTTTTGAAGTCCTTTTCCTTTGATCCTTAAAGCCAGCTTTGAGTGATATTATCTACCACCTAGACCTTGTCAACCACGCGATCGTTAAAGACAATCCTCAAATCGGTCTTGGCCATGTTGCCGAAGGCGCCCACCAGTTCCGTGAGATTGGCATTGGGCAGTCGCCTGTCGAAGGGATAGCCCATGGTGCGTCTGTCCGGATACAGTTTGTCCTTCAGACCACAGAACGAGTAAGCCGTGCTGCAGGCATCGTTGGCTCTAATGGGCGACAGGGAGATGGAGGTCAATAGATGATGGGAAATTGGGCTTGTGCGCCACCACCCCAAACCCAAACTCACGTGTTGGGCTGCTGAACGGCATCCTGCGAGTAGTCGGATATCATGACGAACAGATCGAAGAGCATGCCCTGGGCGTTGCCCTTGGGCAGCAGGAGGTGCTGTGGCCACCCACAGCCGCAGAAACGGAACCGGGCCAACTCATCGGCGGCCTTGGGCTGATAGTCCGCTCCAATCGGCCGGAACGAGCGCTCGAAGGGAATGGCCACCGAGGACTCCGTCGACTGGCGGCGGATGGTGTTCACACCAGGCACCACTGGGGATTAATTAAGTAATGTTAATAAGTCACAAGGGGAAGTACAAAGTGGATATCAGAGATTATTGGTTTACGTTTCAATTTACTGGCTTAAACGGGAAATTTTTCAAGGCATTGGGAATTTTTAAGAAAGAGCTTTACGCATTTTAAGATTGCACAACATTTTTTGGGAGTTGAAAAAGGTCTTAAACCATTTTAAAATAAATAAGAGAAATTATTGCCTCTTTCTCCAGATGCTAAGATTATTAAACAGCAATATTTTAAGTATATGAAGGATTAAAAACGATGTTTTAAAAATTGATTTTACTTATAACCCGACGTCTTATTATAGGCAAATTGAAATATAGGTACCCTTAATTTCATATTTATTTTTTTTTCATACTCACATTCAACCGTGAACTTGTCCATTTCAATGGCCATCTGTCGCTGCTCCTCCAGACGTAATGGCATATTGCGCTCATCCACCTTGGGGCAAATGAAGATGCGGCAAGTTCCCGTCCGTTTGGCTCCATTATTGGTCACATTGAATGTGTAGGTGAAGGGGGCATTCTGCAGATGCGTGAACGAGGCAAAAATATTGCCATCGGCCGAGGGTCCAAAGTCCAGACCAGCTGCCAAATCGGCACTCGACTTCTGCCAGTAGGTCAATAGGGTGTTGGGCTTGGCCGAACCCACGCCAATCTTGGCCTCGACATAATCAACGGTAACACCATCGAAGTCCAGCTCAGCAGCATTGTAGGGGTCCAGGCGGGTCTTGAACTTGTTGAACACCGTGTCGATGAATCCATGCCACCTGTAGAAAATGGGATCCCTCATGGCCGTGGTCACATCGCCCATCACTCCAAAGGATTCCAAGTGCCGCTGATCCGGATCGTGGGCATAGGAGATTATGTTGTGTCCCTCGTTGTGCAGATTGCCGTAGAAATTATAGTTAACGGATAAGACTGGGCTAGCTTCTATCATGTTGCCCAGGATATCGATGTCCAATGGCGTGCGATTGCCAGAGGGCTAAGGATAATGAAAAATACATTTTTTAATAAATTCAAAAATCAAGAGTGAAGAAGAGAAAGGTGTAAGAGTTCTCATCTTTAGAATTTGTTTCCTCACTTATTCAAGAAGAAAAAATTCTTAAAATCAAGACAAGTTGGACTCTGTAGTTTGTTATTTAAGCGAATTGGAAATAGGAGTAAAAGTATCCTTGGTTTTGTTTTTGAGACTCCAATATTCTTGCAAGTCTAGTTCGATTTTGAGATGGAATTAATCTTGGTAAGAGAATTTTGAGATCGACCCAAGGGTTTTGAGAAGATTTTGTTTTACTGAGTATAAAATGTATACTAAACCATTTAAACTTTGAAATTGCAATGAACACATTTTCTGAAAATCCCCAACTCACATCTTCGACATATCCCTGATCAATGGCAGCCAGCACGCGATCCCTCCAGCGCTCCACATCAGAGATCTCGATAGTCGCATCATCGCGGTTCACATCGTTCAGCAGTTGGTTGGTCACTCGGGCAGGATAGGTGCGGTTATTCAGGCTGGACAAAATCTTGGGGAAGTAACCCTCGGGGATCTCGGTGCGCAGGTTGTTCAATGGCTGCACCCTCTTCAGGTTGTTGCAGAAGCGCTCCACATTATAGCGGGCCAGGATCTGGTGGTGCATGAAGTAGAAGAGCTCGCCACGACGATCCTTGTTGACCACCTCTCGGGGTCCGGTGGTGGGGTAGACCAAGTGCCAGTGCCAGTGGTGGCTGTTCACTCCAATATCCTCCCGGAAATATGCCAGACGTTGCTCATCCTCGCGATCTGAGGCTGTGTAATTGCGGGGAATGTCGATATGGACTCGTGCACCGGTCTCTCCAATTGTAGAGGCCTCCTGACGGGCATCCTGCAATCATAGAGTAAATGTATAATATTAATTGTATTTACTTAAAAAAAATTATAATTAGAAAAAGTGTAGATTTTTAAAATATGTTTTTTCTGTCAAAGTTTGGCTAAAACAGGGTCCAAAATAAACTTAAATGTATAAGTACAATATTTAAATGCTGCATATAAGATTCTACTTTGGTATAGTTTTTATGCAAAATGTTTTTAAAAAAATCTTTTGGTAAAACTTTGGAACGTTTTGGTTGGTTACGAAAAAAAATGTTATAAAACCAAGAAACCAAGAAATTTATTGGCAGTCATGTAGTATATTTTTGTTTTCGGAAAATTTAGAAAACCTTAAAATTTTGCTGGCAGTAAAATGGCATGGATGTTTCTCTGGGTTAAATAAATAAACTCAAAGTTTGTAACAAACAATTTTGCCATGGGAATTTGTTTAATAAATTCAGCGATATCTGAATATGACGTAAACTTACCCGGAAGGCGGATGGCTCAACAAAGTTGCTGGGGAAAACCTGGGAGATGTTGGTGATGGGCACTTCACGGGTATCAGGACGATGGGCAATGGCCACAGCATAGGCGTACTGGAACAGCACAGGATTTACACGATCCCTTAAAGAAAAAAGTACTTTCTATTCAACCAGAAAAAGGTTAAAAATATAATACTTACTTGGTGTAAACGGAGAGGGACACAAATTGCCTGAGATTGGGAGCACCCATAAAAATGGTGATCAGTTCGCTGGCGATATCCCGATGCCGATTGTTAAACAGGGAGAACTGATCCTTCAATCCAACCTTCTTGGTGAAGTCAAGATTGGGAACGTTGCTTAACTCCTGGATGGGGATTTTTAGATCCACGTCCTTGGAGAACCGATTGCCCACCTCCTCGGTGTCATTGCGATAGCGATCCGTATAGAAACTATCGGGTAGTTCCAGAACAGTTTTACCCGAGTCACGGGTGGTGAAAGCCGGTTCCAGAGGTCGCTGGAACAGAAGCTCAAGGGCCTTCAAGTCCGTATTGGTCATGGCTTTCTCTTTATTTATTTAATTAAATAAATTTAAATTTATTATAAATGCACTTATAACTTCACTCAATAAAGCCTGAGGGAGAACTGTGACTTTGCCTACGAAACGAAGGTCTTTTATAGCTAGCTGTAGTGTGACAAAATTTAATTTGATAAAATTTTAACCACAGACTGCAATGGACGAGCCTTTTTCTCACAGTAGCAAATAAAATGGTTTTGCTGATAAGGCTTAAAAAAGCAAAAAGCGCAATACCGCAAGACATATTTTGCTGGAAAATGATAAGGGAGCCATAAATTCAAGCTTAATTATTCTTTTCAAGTCATGAAAATAATATAAAATATTTTGTCATTGCATGGCCAATATTAAATTTCTATAAATTTTAAATATATACTAGCTACTTAGAACTTAAAGAACAATATTAATAATACCTATTGTTATTATTTTCCAATACAATTTGATGAACAACTATATAGTGACTACTAAAATGTTTCAAAAATTATGCTTCCCTTAAAATATTTTCCATAACCAATCAATAATTTTCAACTTCCGGCAAAAGTTATTATTTCCGGAAAGGGTGCTCAAATTGAGTTTCTAAGTCTTTGCCAAAAAGTACCAGGGAAACCTTTTTGCGACCACGCGATATACAACTCCTGAAAGTAAACACCCCGAAGGTCGCCGGAAAAGCTTCTTATTCGCCTAGAAATAACACCAAGAACTTAGTCAACAGGCTGCCACGCCTCCATTTAACACCCACCGCCCAAAACGCCCAAATTGTGGCCATAAATTTTGTTTTTGGGGCAGACTCTTCTCCACTTTCGACTTGGCCCATAAATTTGATTTTCGGGGGGTGAATAGCAAGGCATGTAACTAAGAACTAACAGCCAAGAGCTTTGATGATTAAAATATCTATACTGTAAATCAATTTTTGTCGCTTGGCCGTCTGGTCAGAAGAAGGATGTTGGCCAGAAAGCAAAGCGAATGGCAAAACTTTTGGCCATTGTCAATAATAAATGTTGCTGCCGACTTTGGCGTTGAAATGTGTGCGCATTAATCTGTGAAATTGACAGCAGCAAAAACGAGAGTTTGCATAGGACTGCGGGTGGGGGGAAATTGAAAAGATGAATTTTCACAATTTCTGCACTCTGGCCATAACAACATGAAAATGACTTTTTATGCCCGACTTTGTTTGCCCAAGTCGATGTACTAGGGAAATACCCTCATTTAAAGGGAGGGATGTTACGCCATCTTACATTTATCTACTTTTTATGGGCTTGAAATTTGGGAAGACCTTGCGAGCGTTTATATAATTTAAGTAAAAATTTCAGGAAATAAGAAAATATATAAAAATATAAATATTTTACTTATTTACTTTTATTTTCATTTATTCTGATAAACTTACTAATATCACTTACTTAAATAACCTAAGGTATCTAAAAGTAAGCAGTAACCGTTTTTCAAAAGGTATCTCTAAGATTTGCGGATTTAAAAAATATTGCTGCCTACTTTTAGGCCCTTTTATAAATTTTTTCAAACCCCCTAACTTATTTATAAGGAACAATATAAGACTCTTATATTTTCTAAAGAATAGTTACAAATAGATAAATATTAATAGATTTACAAAATTGATAACAGCAAGTTAATAAGCTTAACCAGGAACTAGACCCCAATTTTTTAAATACCAGAATTCTACATTACAGAGAAATCTCAAGTCGACTTTTCCCAGAAAACACTTGAGTTTTTCGCTTGCTCCACGCAAATATTTATCCCAGCAATGTCATTTTTCATTGAATATTCAACGACAGCCATGGCAAATGTGCTCCAGATTCCTGGCCAAAAGACAAACTTGCTTTAATTAATTATAAAGTGTGAGCTTGTGTGTGTCTGAAGTCTTTGGAGGATCTCAAGATTTAATTTTTTGAACTTGCCAGTGCGAATCGAATTAAGACGAAGAAAGGCAAAAGCAAGAGTTTGCGCGGGGACACGTGAAAAGTTCTTACTTACCGGCGAAAAAATACCCAAAACTTTTACCAACAAGTCCTAAAAACCATGCAACTTTGTAAAAGGCGCAAAGCACTCTTACTGTATGGCTTTATGGCCCTAAGTCTTGCCCGTAAAAAGGATGGTGGCAATGCCTTAATTACCCGCTGGCTAAAATTTTAGATTTCAACTTAAGCACTCTGCGGCAAGTTTGATAAGCACATACCCCTCTTGCTAGCCCTAAGAACACCCTAAACTATTCATTAGTTGTGGGCAGGAACCGCTGGAATTTGCGGCAAGGTCTTATCAAAATTTCGAGGTGGCTTCGCTTTCAATTGTTTGCCCACTTGGGCACGAAAACTGATTAAAGTTTCATGGCTCTAATCTGTTTGCAACTTATCAGCTCGCTTAATGTGGGAGGGCTTTTATAAAGAGTGAAGTGGGTTAAAAAAGGGTGTCGGAACTTAATCTGTCTTGTCTGTCTGTCTGTCTTGTATCTGAAAATAAATTAACGAACTACAATTTAATCATCTATTCTCGTTTTCAGGAAATTCCAGTATTTCTTCACTTTTCTACGTTTAACCCAGAATTTGATAAATTTGCTTGAAACCTTTGCCTTTTAGATTGATTTCACTGTAATCCATTAAGCTCAGCAAGTTTGTTTTTCATTGTTAAATAAGCAGCCAACTTTTTTCCATTCCTTCCTGGACTTCAAACTAAATTAATACAATTTTATTTTCAGACATTTGTTTGCTTTAATTTAGTTATGCTTTAATATTTATATAATTTTTTTTGTGTGGGTACCTAACAAAGTAAGAACTAATTTAGTGACTATATAGATTCCAAATGAAACTTGGGGCCTTTCCGAAGACGGATGACAGCGTCAACTCGGCCAATTTACAGTTAGCCTTAATTAGTTTGGGACCGTATCAGGGAAGGGTTCTTAGCCAGAATCAATGTTGGCAGTGGCTTTCCTTGGCCATCAAATCAAGTGACAGGCGACTTTACTTAACTCCAGTGTAATGAGCCACACATGCATGCAAATCCCTGACATCTAATTAAAATTCATTCCTGAAAGGCAGTCCAGCTGATCCAGGGAAAAAGAGAAAGGGAAAGAAAGTGCTTGTCAGGGAGAGTGAAAGTGCAGGGAGGGGAAAGTGAAGGGTGCGAATGAATGATGCCTGTAGGACAAAGGAGGAAAAAAAGGGGGAAGCAATATCAAAAGACAATTTTTTTAAGGAAGTATGTGAATCGAATTTGGGGCTTTCCTATATTTCTGACTTATAGATTACATATATAATCTATTTAAAATATTTTCAAAATAATTAGCAGATATTACTGTGTCGAAATAGGGGTCATGATCATATTTAATTATAATAGTTGTTAGGCTTTATCATAGGGTATTCATTAGTTGATTAGTGGCAGGCCCCCTAACTTTGTCATTTGTCCCAGAGAGGCTTTTTTGCTGATGACAATCCCTGATAGCGAATTTTTCCTTACTCTGTGGCAAATGCAACACATGGCCCGTCGGAAGTCCATTCAGTTACATTTACCGGCAACTGTTACTGTTCCACTAGGTAACTGTAACAAATCATCAACTGACGACATTGTCACATTTCCCACTTCATTTCGCTTTTGGCCCAGACAGGTATGGTCCGTGAGGGGGAGGGGGTTGGGGGTTGGTCAGGGGAAGGGGGAAGTTGGGTTATTAGTTTCCCACCGCCTCGTCATCTGTCAAATGCCAAATTGCGGCAGCTGGTTGAGCTTGTGTCGCGCCGAATGCCAGTCGAACAAACTCCAATACAAACATACTCAACCAGTTGCCGCCACAATGTTTCTGTACATGCACTGGGAGAAAAGGGAACTAATAGTGCGAACGTAAAAATTCTACAATCCCCATTAAAACATGGGAATTTATTGAGATTTGTTATATAGAATTATAATTGAATTTAATTGGTGTAATAAGAGTAATGGAAATTCGAGTGTTGATACATATACAACCTTTTGAATTTGTAGAGAACATATATTTTTTCGAATGAAAAACTGTTCAACTCCAGTTCCTATTAAGACTAAACTGTTTTAGTTCTAGTTATTATATATTTTAAATTTATTTTCCTTGTTTTTTTTGGAGTCTGTTGCCTTCATTTTTTAAAAAAATATCTTGATTTATCTTGCCAAAAAGAATACCTTACATTCAATTTCAAGCTGACTTTAATGAAATATAATTATTGTCAATCATAAATATCATATTTTGATAAAACATACACTTAATAATGAATTTATAATTATGTTTTATGAAAGTGGGTTTTAAATTTTTTGTTTAGAATAAGTTTGTTATTAAGGAACCCAAGAAGAGTCTGCTGTTCACAAATTAAAATATATTTTGGAATTTTGTTTGTATTGTAAAATGCTTAAATATTTCTCTCAGTGTACTCCATCTGGCAGTCTCTGTCTGAGCGCAGGTAATTGAACAACATTTGTGGAATGACATGGAAAGAATTGCCGTGAATGGAGAGGTAGCAACGGCAACTGTAACAACAGGACCAACATCATCTGGTTGAACTGTCAAGGAAAAAGCGGACTGAGAAAGAGACGGGAGACAAGCTGAGTGAAAGAGACGGATGCTTGGACGAGTGGCAGATGATTTTCTGCAATATTAACTCGGTGGCCATATGCTCACCTCTGCAGATTTGTCATACGCACACTTATTTATTGTGCCCTTGAAGGAGGTTCTTTCACTTAAGAAATTAGAGCAGAAAAATAAGAAAATTTTTTCTAATATTCAGGCTGTAAAATCTAAGAAAAACTTGAAGAGCTTTTGTTGCATTATATTTTTAAAGGTTTAATATACCATGTTGATGGTATTTTCTTTAAATTATTCAAAAATATGCATAAACAGCCTCTTAGGTATTTGGATGTTGTGATTTTTTAAGAGGTCACGAAGTTGCGATGGTTACCAGGATGGTTAAACGATTTTATTTTTCCCGTTTTTAATAAGCTCTATAACTTTTTGCTACTTGGGGCGTTTTTTCTCATTCATCCGTTGAACACGTGCCTCTAGAAAACCGCTGATCCAAGTGAGACCATGATGTTTGCTCCGATAACTGAGCTCGGTGTAAACAGGGGTCTCCATGTCAACGGCGGGCAGGAGATTCAAATCCAGCCGGAACCCTCTGATGTAGTAGGTAGTTTTGGCCTTGAAAGGACACTGCTTGGGAAAGTTGCTGAAGTGCTCCATGACATTCCGGCCCAAACGCAAGAGGGGCATTTGATTGCGATTGGCCAAAAACTGGCAGCCATCGGTGGTCAAATTAAGTAGGACAAAGTCCTTCATAGGACTCCTCCGGGGCATGACGATTTTCATGAAGAAGTCATATTCGGCAACTGGTTGCTTGAGCTTAAATTCCATATGCCAAGTGCGACGTTTGGCACTTTTACTTATGCCGCAACGAAACTCCTTAAGAATCCTTGAGTTCACATCCTCGCTGCTGCATGTAAAATTATCCGTTAGCATCTCGAAATTATTCTGAGAAATTCAAACCGAATTTAGTAGTGATTAATTTCAGCCCGTACATCACTCATACGCACCTTGGCCTCCGCCTCGAATTTCCAATTAGGCAGCAGGCAGAGGAAAATGACTACCCACACGTCGAAAGTCTTCGGTTTCATGTCCTTCATCCGTGATTTCCGAACAAAACCACTTCAATTATGCATTTCAACTGAAGTTAGGGCCCAAATGCATCGCCTAAATTGGAAATTCAAAACCATTATCTGCTGATGCGTGACTAATGCTGGAATAATAATCATCATTGTTATGATTGTGGTCTAAATCCAGAGTTAAATACACCTGATTGGATGCGTTTATTGAGCTGAACAAGCTCATTTGCTTGTCTAAAACAATGAGTTAACAAACAATAAACACTAAATGTATATATGCCAAGACAAGATGTCTTTGGATCTTAATTGTTTGAGTCAAACCAAAATCAGGCTTGAATCAACAACATTTATAATAGAATTCTCGGAAACCAGTAAGCTCTTAAAATGCCTTCTAAACTTAAGTTGAATTTAGTTTAAATTACTAATGGTTTAGTTTTATTATAGGATTATTAATGGCATTCCTCCGTAATCACCCGTAATCTTCTTGTCAATTAACGCTTCTACCTGAAAAAAGAGCTTATTATAAATGAGAGTAATTAGTCAAATGGATTACAACCTGTACAAACGAGCAGCTGGTAATTAACCATGGCAAATAATATTTTAATCTGAGTTCGTGAGCTCTGGCTGCAACATTATGTATTGCAAATGCTCTGTGATAATTGTGTTTATTCTTGCCAGTGTTTATAATACCAATGCAAAGGTGATATATTGGGTAAAAAACCGCTGAAAGAGAGTTTTTAAAGTTCATATTTTCAGTCCAACTTTGATATGGTATTTACGAATTGCACTTGCTTCAGCGAGGATCCTGAGAAGATGTTATCAAACCTGAAATGTGGTTTGAGTAAGAGTGTGAAAAGGCCCTCCTTCAACATCGAATTGCAATTTCAAAAGCCCGTGACCAGGTTTTTTGTCAATATGCGAATTGTTTTACCCCGACGCTTCGGCGGCGATTTCACTTTGTTCAATCTCTCTGGAATCGATGGATGTAGTTTGCTGTCGAACAAAAACCAGATCTCCTTTATCCAACTAGGCCGTCAGCACATGGATCGCTTTAGTAATATACCCAAGCGATGTCCTTGGCCCAAGGATGTGACCTACTATATCCGCGGATTCCGTTCGGATATGGCCGCCATGCCGGCCTTCAATTTTGAGTCGGACATGAATCTCTGGTTCGATCTGGTGGTGAATCAACACAAGCTGATCCGCGGATTCATCCAGAGCAGGGTGCAGCGCCGAAAGAGCCACAAAACCGGTGCTGGCGAGGACTAATCGGTGTAGTACACTGCACAAAAACACTTAGTAATAATTGTTACTTTTTCAAAATGCACTTTGAAAATGTTCTTTGAATAAGATAGTTTTGCAAAATATATTGATCGGGAATTGTTATCTATGTTATCTAAAGCTATGCCAATTTATTCAAAAAATATTCGGTATGAATTTTAAAAATTTGAAGACATCCTAGATTTTTGCTGTAAATTTAGAAAAGTATCTGCTTCTTAAGAAAATTTTTTGAAATAGCAGTAAATTCAAAAAATATTTATTCTGAATTTTAAAAACTTGGAGTAAATTTTTTTTTTCTTAATTCGAAATATATCTTTTCTTCAAGACAATTTTTTCCAGTGACAGTGAGCACAAAATTAAAGCAGGTTTCAAACTCTTAAAGTTCAGGCCGAATATTATTTTGGGTATGTTGCATTCTTTTATTTTGTAATCCTTACAATACATTTCTTAATTAAAAAGAGAATAAAGAGTTTGTTTAAAATTTATGTAAATTATTTAAAATGTTTCTTATAAATTTAAATATGTTAGTCAAATATAGATTGTCTCTTTAATGGTTTTCCTAACTTATTTGTGAGCCTAAATTAATTGTTAGGATGGTATAATTGTCAATATTCCATTTCGGCTTATCCCACAGTGGTTTTTTCGTGTAACTCATGTGGGCAGGTGGTAAATGGGATGAATAAAATTGAGGCAATTGAGTTTCCTTCTGAGTTCCATTGCCTCTTTCCCTTGCTGGTCGGTCAGCGAAGTGTTTGTGTGTGGGGCTGGCCAGAGAAAAGCATATTTTCGCTTTTCGTGTTTTCCCATTTCCCTCCCAGACAGCCGCTATATCTCGCTCCTTTTTTTGTGGGGCACGTGCCGCTTTTCCCGGAGTCCGCAGCTCTGTTTCCAAAAAAAGAGAAAACAACACATGCGGCAAAGGCGGAATTAAAAATTCCAAACTCGTTTCGCCCTCTTACAAGGCGATTTCGTCTTAACGTGGTTATTAGGTAGCTCTGTGCTTCCGAATGAGCCAAATTTGCTTAAATGAACGCCGGACCTTTGGCGTGAGGAAACTCCCAGATGTGCCGGATCCCGGGGGTGTTTGCATTTATTTTCTTGTTGTTAATCTTCTCTAGAGATAATTTCCTTTCGGCCAGGATGCTCTATTCACATATCTGCAAGGTGGCCAGGAAATTGCCCATTTATTAAAACCTTTTTTCGTGGAATTTTCAAACATGTCTGCCTGTTTGAGATAACAAGCTTTTCCATCGAACGAATTTTTGCCTTTCTTTGTAAAGTCTGTTTATTTGGTCTACTTAATTTATTGTGAAAGCAGGTGAAGGGCTTGATATTTTAGTTCTGAAATAGAAAAAATTCTTTGAAGAATATCCTTGTCAAAAGGTAAAGTGTATCCTTTGGTTACTTCAAATAATATTTATACATTTTTAACCTTTTGGCAATAAAAGCTTATCCCCTTTAAAAACATTTATATAATTGTTTTGTTATTAAAGTTTTTTGTGCTTATCTGCATTTTCTGTATCACTTCCGTAAAAAACAAAATGAGCAAGGTAAAAAGTAACACGCAAATTTATAATTGCTATCTGCACTTCAATGATACAAAATAAATATTACAAAAAAAAACTATTTTTTCCTCAGTCAGCTTTTCGCTCCGTTTTTGTTTTTTTGTTGCAAATACCACATGGATGCAAATACCACATGTACAAGGTTATTTTCCTGTTGAATACTCTTTGGATGAATGAAAACACGCTATGCACTTTTATGAAATTGGAAATGTACTTTGAGTTTTGATTTTTGCTACCCAAAACCAACACTTGCATTGATTATTTCATGGAAAAATAACTTTTACCACGACGCAACGTTAGAGAACGAAATCATTTCCCTTTTTTTTCGCAAAAGGAAAACCTGGTGCTGTGAGGAAGGGTGAAAGTGAAGAGGAAAACCCAAGTATCATCAGCCTAATCATGTGGAATAAGGCGGAAGCGGAAATTGCACACACACTCACGCAAACAGTTGCAGATGCCACCGCATGTTTGTGTGTGTGCGCTTGTGTATATATACATATGTCGGGGTTTACCAGATTGGAGAAATCATATGCTGCCTGCCACCTGCTGTTCGCCGGAAATGTTGGAAATGAAAACTCTGCGGTACAGCCCGTATGGCAACTTGCATTTCCCGCCCTCTCAGCGGGTGGTTGTGTGGTTTCGGCCTCTCTAATGGTTTATTAATCAGAATTGCATTGGATAGCTAACCCCAATACTACCACAAGGTAAAGGCCTCCAGGCTGAACTGAAGGTTTAACCTTATCAGTGCTTTTGGCGTGTTATCAAGCCCAGGGATTCACAGAATAATTAACTTGTTTTGGGGTGTGCCAGAATGGGTATTTTGTCATACAATTTTTGGTATTTGGTGAACATAATTATTGGGTGTTTAAGGAATATACCTATTAAATAAACAACTAAAACAATTTTCGGAGACATTCTTACTTAAAATTTTGTAAAAAACATATATATTTATTTTTAAATAAAAAACAAATATAAATATTAGATGACTAGGGATAACCTCATTCAGTTGATGTCACTTGGGAAAAATTGGTGTCAAGGGAACACCAAAAATCTTGATGAGCTTAAGGCTCTAAAAAATAAATATCCTTAATTTTACCTAAGCTTTAAAATATTTATCATGTTGGCATTACACTAGTTGGCATAAGTATTTTGTCAAAACAAAAGTTAAATATACTCATAATTTGAAATTACTTCTTATAAACTGTGGCATCAGTGGAAAGGTAACTTAAATGCCGTTTGAATGACACAATACATTTCTTGACCCATTCAGTAGTTATTGAAAAGGACGAATTTGTGTAACATCAACTTTTTAAACTTTTTTCCTCGCCTTGAAACCCTAAATTTTATGATGCAAAAAGTTTCTTAAAAAAAAATAATAGTAACTGCAAAAAGAATTTTTCAAAAATCGTGTTGCTTATATTTTTTATGATTTTTTTGAAAATGTTTCTTTTTTTCATACAAATTTTTTCTGACATTGTGACCTTCAAAAATCATAAAAAAAATATAAGCAAAATGATTCCAAATACTTATGCCGACCAGTGTACTTTTAAAAAAGGGAGATAAACCATCATATTTGATATCAACATTTTTAATCAGCTTAAAAATAATAGTCTCACATATGTATATAAAGAAAATATAAAATAACAATATAAAAACTCCTGATATCTGCTAGGCTTAACCGCCGGTTTTTATACCCGTTACTCGTAGAGTAAAAGGGTATACTAGATTCGTCGGAAAGTATGTAACAGGCAGAAGGAAGCGTTTCCGACCCCATAAAGTATATATATTCTTGATCAGGATCACTAGCCGAGTCGATCTAGCCATGTCCGTCTGTCCGTCTGTCCGTCTGTCCGTCTGTCCGTCTGTCCGTCTGTCCGGATGAACGCTGAGATCTTGGAAACTATGAGAACAAGGCTATTGAGATTTGGCGTGCAGATTCCTGAGCTTCTTACGCAGCGCAAGTTTGTTTCAGTAGAGTGCCACGCCCACTTTTACGCCCACAAACCGCCCAAAACTGTGGCTCCTACAGTTTTGATGCTAGAACAAACATTTTAACTGAAATGTATTGTTCTCATTAATACCTACCGATTGACCTAAAAAAAAGTTTGCCACGCCCACTTTATCGCCCACAAACCGCTCCCAAATTTCAAAAAATCGTAAATATGAACGTAGATATCTCGGAAACTATCAAAGATAGAGAATCAGGATTTCAGATTTAGATTCCGTAGCTTTGTACGCAGCGCTATTTTGATACGCGAATATGCCACGCCCACTCTAACGCCCACAAACCGCCCAAGCCTGTGGCGCCCACAATTTTCATGCTAGATACAAAATTTTAACTGAACTGTATAGGTCTCGTCAATACCTATCGATTGACCCAAAAAAAAATTTGCCACGCCCACCCTAACGCCCATAACGCTTAAATCTGTCTACCGCCGGTAGGTGGCGCATTTCAGTCTTGCTTTGCTGCTTGCTTATTTTCATTTCCCTTTGATCCCTTTAGCTGAGTAACGGGTATCTGATAGTCGAGGCACTCGACTATAGCGTTCTTTCTTGTTTCTAATGTTAACATACCGCCAGTGACGTCGAACTCTTATCAGCACTCGACTTTTTGCCAGTTTTGCCTCGTGAAAGAGCAACAGCTGTCACTGTTGCGGTTGCGGTTATTTGTTGCTGCCATTTGACCGCTCAAATTGTTGGTGGAAATTAATGCGAGCAGCACCTGCAGGCAAAAACAAATTACCAACGGCAAAAAACAGTTGATTTCGATGTACACACCTCGGCACACCGATTTGGCCGGGTCGTCCGGCCAGCGATTGTGTTAAATGGATTCACTATGTTTTCCATTTAAGTTCAGTTTTCATTGTTCCGCCAGCTGAATGAAAAAGTGTTGGCATACAAATATTTTCATATCAATGCGCTGTTGGCTCCCATAACAAAAACAAATGGAACCCCGTCGAAGAGCACACAATGCAATGGGTATAAATCGAAAAAAGCCAATTAAAATAAAAACAGTGATGGTTCTCTAACGTGCATTTTTTTTGTTAAACTTCAGCTTAATTAAAAATGTTGATATGGTATAAAAATTAGGTTTATATAAACCAACAGGAAAATATATACAAGGGTGGTCAAAAGTATTTTCACAAAAAAAAAGTTAAATATATTCATAATTTGAACTTACATCTTGTTAACTTTGGCATCAATGGAAAGGTAATTTAAATGCCGTTTGAATGATACAATACATTTCTTAACACATTCAGTACTTATTGAAAAGGACGAATTTGTGTGAAAATGTCCTTTTTGAACTTTTTTTCTCGACTTGAAAACTTAAATTTTTTGATGCAAAAAGTTTCTTCAAACAAAAATAATAGTAACTGCAAAAAGAATTTTTCAAAAATCATTTTGCTTGTATTTTTTATGATTTTTTGAAAATGCTTAGAAACATGCATTTTAGCCATATTTTTCTCTTTTTCATACAAATTTTTTCCGACAATGTCACCTTTAAAAAATCATAAAAAATATAAGCAAAATGATTTTTGAAAAATTCTTTTTGCAGTTACTATTATTTTTGTTGGAAGAAACTTTTTGCATCAAAAAATTTAAGTTTTCAAGTCGAGGAAAAAAATTCAAAAAGGACATTTTCACACAAATTCGTCCTTTTCAATAAGTACTGAATGTGTTAAGAAATGTATTGTATCATTCAAACGGCATCTAAATTACCTTTCCATTGATGCCAAAGTTAACAAGATGTAAGTTCAAATTATGAATATATTTAACTTTTTTTTTGTGAAAATACTTTTGACCACCCTTGTATATTACAATAATATCATATACTTAAAGAAACGTGTTTTACTTATTTTTAAAAAAATATACAACTTCAAATTTGAAATCAATGTGCTTAACTTAGTTTAATTTTTATAATTATATAATTTAAAACATTGCATCAACTTTGGGTTCAATATTTCAAACTTTGACTGTACAAAAACAAGCTATTAATTGTTGATCCTGTCTGACTGGATTAAAATTAAACAGCTTCAACACAACACAGCTTTTAAAACACAGAATATTAATCTTATTTCATATATCTAATATACTTTTAAGCAGATATTTAATCCCGTTTCCTTTTCACATAATAAATTTGTTTTGTGAAAGATACAAGAGATTGCTTATATACTTACAGCTTAATTTAGAAAAGCCGCTTAAAGTCCCCATTTCCGGAATATAATATTACAAAAAAAATGAAAATTGTCAATAATATTAATGGGATTTTCCCCCTTCTACTTGCAGCGTTGCCACGCCCTAAGCCGCGCTTCAAGAGGCGCACCGGCCCCACCATTCCCATGCCAGCCCGCAAGGGGCTGCTAGCGCCCCAGAACACATTCCTGGACACAATCGCCACACGGTTCGATGGCACCCGTAAGTGAAATGCTAATGCTAATGCCCATGCAGATCCTGGGTCCTAGCCGGGGTTTTATATGATTTCTGTAATGTTATATTTATGACACTTTTTATTGGGAGCCTCGTCGCGAGCTCGCATAAGCCAAATGCCGGCATCGTTTTGGCCAACTCGTAAAAAAGTTCGCAAAAGAGATTTCCGAGAATAAGCATCCGGGTTTTTTGTTGTGCATTGAGAGAAATTTATCGTTATTAAAATAAGAAACTATGTAAATTTAATTTGATTTAATTTGATTCTAGAAAATTCAGTAATGAATTTTAAACATTTTGACTGGGGTTAAATTAATGTTTAATAGAACTTAGGAATACCATTTCATGGTGACTTGAAGTGAGTAAATGAAATGTTGCATAGGCATACTTTCTTTTTAATTTTTTGGAACGTTATAAAATTTGGTTCCTTTTTGGTGTTACAGAAAAAAGAAACTGTTTTTTTTTTATCAATTTTAAAATACTAAAATTGTATGTGTAGTAATATATTCTGGAATATAAATTTCTTAAGTTATTTTTATTTTCCTAAGTGTATTTTTCCCAATTTCGGGACACCGGAGACTCAGGAGGACATGTCAGTTAAGTGCTCGCGCGTAGGGACATCTGCCGACCGGTCACGAATTTTTGTTTATATGTACATACCATATATAGTATGTATGGGGGGGAGCCTTTATCCATATTGAAAATCTGCCCATCCAGCATACAAAAAGCGGCTCCCTGTGCTGGGAAATTAAAACTATGTGCTGCTGTGCGTACTTGCCCACTTTTGCCCCCCGTTTTTTTTTTTTTGCGGAGCGCAATACACAAAATACCCGTGGAAGCCTTAAAAAAATATATATTCCTTTGAGAGAAAAAAATGTTTTACAGTAAATTAAACTCCGCCTTCTTTGTATGCCAAGGTATTTTTGTTGGCCGCTTTTCCCATATTCAAATGTAATGATCTGAAAAAAGGAAAACATTAAATTTAAGGGACTTATGCTTGTTAAAACCCCATAATTTTAAGTTAATACAAAGCAGGGTTTTCTTATAGTTAAGGATTTATTTAATTTCCATATTCCATATTTCTTGTTTCCTTTGAAAAGGTTTAAGTTTACCCTCATCTTTTGTTTACATTTTTCCAATCAATCGATTTGGACCGTAATCTGTGTCCTATTTTGTTTTAAGTCCATGGAAAATCCGGCTCAACTTCGAGTTTCCTTTTGCCAATGGCATTCGTTGACAGGACACACACGTGCTGACAATGCTGGGCTTCTTCTCCAACCCCAGGAAAACATGTCAGTCCCCCATCATATAAATTAATTGTTTTATTTCGCACACAGAAAGACATAGGGAGCGATAATTGTCTTTACGAGTTGTCACCAGCTCCGAACATAATATGAAATGCTCAGCCGGCAGGGGGACTAAAAAGGTTTTACGAGGTATAAATAATAAAATGAGCATATTAAATGAGCCGGAGTCAGTCAGTAGAGCGTGTGGATAAAAGTCCTTGTCGCCGCCAGCAGTCAAAAACTGAAACATAAAGTATCCTGCAAGTGATTTTGCCTCCGGTTGCCAAGCAATTGTTGCCTTCAACATGTTTGTTGTGTATTTATTACAGAAATGAACATGGAAAATTTGAGAACTATTCATCACTATTTTATTTAATTATTCCACTTAATTCAATTTATAAAAGAGATACAAACACATTTTCAGCAAATTAATAATTAAATAAAATAAATATATATATTTGCTATTTTTCGTTTGTTCTCTCTTTAAATTGAATTTTTATCCCCTCAGCTTTTTCCCTGTTTAATTTGTAAAATACTAAAAAGAATAAAATTAAAATGTCAAACGGAATTGCATTTGTTGATGAAATTCAATGGTATTATTTATTTCAAAATCATTATTTCCTTTTAATTAAACAGAGACAACATGACAAGTTTAATAAAATAAATGTTTTCCTTAATAAATTTCTCTCACCATTTAATTAACTTAGTTACTTCTAACGATAATAGCAAGCTGTTAACTTTTAAATGGTCCAATCAGAGACACATTAAAAATTTAGCAATCAAACCATCAATACTTGATGTACTTTCATCAAGTGCACTTATTACACCCACTAATTGAAGTGCAAACAATTAAATTCGATTTTTCCCATGTGTGCAATTCATTCTTAATGCGACCACAGCAGTTTTCGCCAACTTTTTATTGATGCAACACATTACGTAAATTTACTTTTAATTTGCTGGTTATTGCGGTGGCAGCAGAATAAAGTATTTAACAACCAGTTAGCAGTTTTCTCGCTGGAAGTGAGTGAAATGTAAACAATGCGCTGGCAATTTCCCAGACTTTCCAGCGAAAATGTCCTTGAACGCTAATAAATGGTATTGTTGTCATTACTTTTCATTTCTAGAACATATCTATGACTTGTTGATGTTTGTTGTAGAGCAGAGACACATGCAGATTAACTTTATTGTGTGTGCCATATGAGTTTTCATTCATTTCGAGTTGCCATTCAGCTGGCTTGTCTTTCAATTCAATTTGTTGCATCCACAATCCACATCCTTACTCACCAAACAACACACACATGTATATATCTTCCCGTATAATCTGTCCATTGTGTCGGCAATTACGATCCTTCTCGTTCTATTCACAGAGCTTCGTTTACAGGAAGGAACATCCCATATATACACATACACGGGAGGATGTGGGGATTGGGGGTGTTGGGGAACATTTCTATTTATGAAATTGCATTGAAAAGGTAAATAAAGAGGAAAGCATGCTGGGCAAAACTGGCTCTTATTGAATTGTGTTCTTTGGAAATGGTATAAATAAATGCACACAGCTCAAATCCAGGGAGAAAATACCCTTTGGCTGGATTTTCCGGGATTGTCCCAGGAGCAAAGCCAAAAGTCCGAATTTCTAACTGGCCAAATGGCACATAAGAATTTCATTTCCTGCTGCGAGTTAGCCGGGAAATTTAATTAAATGCTGTACAGATTTTTTGTTTATTTCTACGTTTGCGCAAAAAAGAAACGCAAACGGAAAAAGTCTCAGCATGTCCCAGACATGAAGGTCAAGTGCAAATGGGAAGCCATAAAAAAGGGAAAGGTTAAACCCATAATAATATGGCATTGTTCAGACCGAAAACGAAATATGACTGAGGAAGAAAATAAAATAGACGAATTTTGCATTCATGTAGGTTATTTATTTGCAAAGGGAAGTTTTTGCAAGGCAAGTAGGATAAGGTTTTTATTAATTTTAAGAAATACATGTTTCCTTTAAATATAACCACACTATATCAATACCATTTTTATTAAAACCGATGTTTAAAGAATTTTTCAATACTGAAATTCATAATATTTATTTTGGTAATGGTATATATAATGTTATTTTTGCAAAGGCAAGTAGGAAAGGTTTTATATATTTTTAAAAGTATATGTTTGTTTGAAATATATCCAATTACTATCAATACCATTTTCATTAAAGTTTATGCTTAAAGAAATATTGAATATGGTAACCCCTTATAAATATTCATTCATCATCATGATGGTATATGAGAATGGTTTTCCATGCAATATGGGTAGAAATTGTGCATTTCAAGGCGACAGCCAACTTGAGTCCGTCAGTCTTGTTTTTCCTGAAAAGGACACACAGCAGGACTTGTCTTATTACCGTTGTTTGCCGGGACAATATTTCATGCCAAATGAAAAGCAGCTGAACATCATCCTTCACCATCACCCATCCGCATCCCCAACTACATTTTCCCCATTGTTGCCCCTGCCCCCAGTTTTTCCCCACCACCACCACCAGCAACTCATCCAACTTTTCCCTCCTCCATTTCCAGACTCGAACTTTGTGCTCGGCAATGCGCAGGCAAATGGCAATCCAATTGTTTATTGCTCGGATGGGTTCGTGGATTTGACAGGATATTCACGCGCGCAAATTATGCAAAAGGGTAAGGACGAACCGTCCCCAGCGGACAGACTGAACTTATTTAACACTTGAATACTCATTTGAATGTATTGTGCCATTTTATTCAATTGCCAACCGAACAACCCAACAAACTCCGGTCGATTCCGAATTCCGGCGTACACGAAACAGGCTGCTCATGTCATTTCCTCTACGGACCGGATACGAAGGAGGAGCACAAGCAGCAGATCGAGAAAAGCCTCTCCAGTAAGATGGAACTGAAGCTGGAGGTTATTTTCTACAAGAAAGAAGGTAAGCCGCCCCAATTACGATGTGCCGGAATGCTGCGAAAATTGTTTTGTTTCTGCCTCCTTTTTAATTAAAAATTTTCATGAAAATGGGGGCGCGCCAGAAAGTGACAGAAAGGAAATTATTTTTGGTCCTGTGGTTGCCAATGGGTCTTACAAAAAAACTTGCCAAGTTTAAGTAGCTAAGATAAGGGTGAGATATCACTAAACATCGTAATCTTGATTGGCAGGGGTTTTAAATCTTGAACTTGAAAAATAAAAGGGAATTTATTTTAATTTTATTTCTTATATTTAACAAGTTAAAGCTAGTATATAATACTAAAACTTATATTTCTAAAAAGACCTCTATTGCATAACTTATTTTTTAATAACCGAAAAAATAGACTATATATTTCCACACACTTTCTAAAATTTTATACATTTAAGGGTTTGTTCAATGTATTTAAAATGAAAATATAACTAAATTATGATGGCAAAAACTCTTCCACTCTTTGAATTGAGTTAGTTTTTGCCGCAAGCAAAACCAGAATTATCATAAATTCCACACAAACTGTATAAAGTGCAACTTTTACAAAGCAAAAACTTTTGGTAGTTCCAATTAAGTTCCCCCAATTGTATGCTAATCCGGGCCTTCGAACTTCTGGAACATCAGTAATGGACAATTTCACCAGACCAATACTAGATGGCTTATTTAAGGCTTTGCTGCAGCTTTTAATTTCTTCCGAATCCGAATCCCTCTGTCATTCGGCACCAACTCTCTATTGTCATAGTATTTCTAGGAAAATGGGTGAGCTTTTCCTTGTGAAATAAAGAGAGTATTACTGCTTTTGTGCGGCTGTGTTCAGCTGATGACAAAAGTCGGGAAAACTACCAGAACAAGAGTGAAAAGTTGCCAATCAATTGTGGTCTCACCTGCAGAGTTTTCCCCTGAAGTCAACCACCATTGCCTTATAAGTGAAGTTTGCGGCTCCCTTGGTCTTGTTTTTGTGGCGGTGGGAAACTGTTCTTGATTGAGTTAAACGCGACAGACTTGAACTAGTTTCCCCCGGTCCCCCAGGGGGGTTCATGTTCATGTTCAAGTCTCGCAGGACCCACGCCCATCTACACCCAGATCCACCCATCTACAGTCACACCCACCCATCTATCCATCTATATATCCGAACTACGGCTCGTTGACATGCTGGGCGTACAATAAATTGTGCTCTTAACATTTTCGCACGTCCAGGCCGCGGTATTTTGTAGCCCTAATGAGGTCACGATTAATCAAGACAAAGCCCGGCGCTGAGATAAGCCCAAGATGGATAGATCCATCAACTTTGAGTGTAAGTTTTCTAATTAGCGAAGCGTTTAAAACTTTTAACCAACTGCAGGCACGATAGGATGTGCTTACACTAGTGAAAATGTAGTTCTTAAACTTAGAATCAAGAATTTCAGAACATAAACAGGGCAAGAAAGGTACAAAATACCTATAGAAAGATAGAAAAGTTTGGTTATTTTAGGAGCACAGAAGTAGATTATTAAGTTAGTTAACATTTTAAAATCCTTACTTATACTCTATAATTACTGAAAAAAATGATTATTACAAAGTTAACTAATATCAAACACTATCCCAAAGTTAAAATTAGGGCTTACAAATATTATTGATAATCAGAAAAATGTAAAAACTTTTTTTAGGAAGCGGATATATTTAATTTTGTGAACTCTATTAATGACTTTTATAATAATAGAACCATATAGCAGTTTTTTTTGATACTTTTATAACATTTAAAGGGGACTTGTATGTGAAAAGTGATAACTGTCAAAATCTTTGCTTAGAAAACTAGTTTATACTTTCTAATCTAAGGACTAGAAGTAGTTTCTCCCCGTGTAGACCACCCCTATTTTTCACCCCTGGGCTTTCTTTTCTCGTGTGTGCCGGGGCTGTGTTTTATTAATTATGCATTGGCTGCGGCAGACTGAGGGCGAACTGGATCTGGTTGACCTCGGGCTGGGTGTGTAATTAGCGGGAGATAATTAAAATGCAGGCCAGGACAATAATTGCGGTCTAATTGAATTGCCATGCAATTTATTTATCAATTTCCAGCCATAACATAAATTGCTGTCGTTTTTAAAGCATTTAACGGCTAATTAAAATTGGGCCAAAGCTCAGCTAGAGATCTTGTACTTTTCCGTTTGCCATCAAAACTGGGGTTTGCCATCATCGATAGGGTTTCAATTATGCAGTCGCAATTGAAAATCGCGGCAGTGTAGTGTGCACAGTGCAAGGCCAAATATTGAGCTAAACGACCGCAGGCCACGTGGCGTATACGCGATCCAGTGGAAATTCATTTTCTGTGCCTGATGCGCTGATGATTAAAGCGAAAACTCATTGCAGGTGCTCCATTTTGGTGCTTGTTCGACATCGTGCCCATCAAGAACGAAAAGCGGGATGTGGTGCTTTTTTTGGCCTCCCACAAGGACATCACGCACACCAAGATGCTGGAGATGAATGTGAACGAGGAATGTGATAGCGGTAAGTATCCACATACATCAAAAAATAAACTCCCCCACACTACCCGTCGAAAATAAGCAACTGGTATAAATAATGCACTAGCTGAAAACCAAATGCCGAATATCCAAGCGTGCACAAAAAGCCACAGAATCACACACTCAATTCCCAAATAATGAATTAATAAGCACCATTACATAAGCACGAAAACACTGACACCGATGCATCCCTCAGTTCGGTTGAGTTGGGCAAATATTATGAATGGGTTAGGTTTCCGAAATACGTGTCTGCGGCAGATCTGCGGATAAATATGCCACAAGACACCCAGTAAAACGGGGAATTACGGGATATGTGGTACCAACAAAATCACATTTTTACATTAAGAATTTTGAAACAAATGGTCTTACATTTATATTTAAGTTTAATTTTCTGTTTTATTAATATATACAAAGCGGATAATATTAAAAACTGAACGTTTATAAGGTATAAATTATGTAGAATATTTGGAAGTCAGGGGGTTACTGATTTATAGAGTTTTCTAGAATCTAATAAGCATGTTTTTAGCATGAAAAATTCATTGAAAATTATTTACATACCTTTATTGATAGTCAAATGAAATAAATTCAATACTAAACTTAAAGTTTATAGAAGATATACAGAATTCTACGAAAATATTTCTAGAATCTATATTCAGTACCCTTTTTACATTAGCCTTTATATATCCCATATATCTTCTACAAACTTTAAGTTTAAACAAATCATAAGTAAAATCAGAGTATAAAAACCTTTTTAAAACAATTTTCCAGCGAAAGTAAGGAGAATATCTTAGGACCCATTGCCAGTTGCTCGTATAAAATGAAAGTTTTTGCAGTTCAGCAAATTATGGACTTAAGATCGTAATATAATTGAGATGATAAATCTCGGGGCAGAGTATTCCTCGGTCCGTAGCCATTAAAATATGTTATTGCTACCTTTTTGTAGGGCTGTGTCAGCATGTCACCTCAACTCTCCAGGCAGAAATATTCCCATAAAGTTCTGTGGAACTTTTGGTTTTGCTTGGTCCTGGCAGCCGGAGAGAGTTTTCGGTTAGCTTCCTGGCTGCAAAGTGAAGCTGGGCAGGAAGACAGGAAGGAAGGTTCTCCGGCTGGTTGTGGTCGCTCCTTTGAGTCCTTTGCCGACTTTTCATCCGTTTCCCCGACAACTGAATGTATGCGTACCATATTTCAACGTTAATTTAAATCTCGTCTTTCACGCGCAGTTTTCGCGGTAACAGCCCTGATTTGTGGCTATAATCTGGTCGATGGGCGGCCGAAATTGTGCTTAAAAGTGTATGAATTCGTAATGGTAATAATGGCAATAAGGCCTTTTAAGTAGGCGTAGAGCTGAGTTAAACTTTAATATTCGATTCGACTTTTCCCCGGAGTTCAATCAACGCATTTACCTTAATTAACCTGTGCCTTTGTTGTTGCAAGTCCTTTTCCAGTTGGACCGCATCAAATATGCCCTCTGTCTAATTCACTGGATTAATCAGACAAAAAAGTTGGACACACCGGCACACGTGTGGGTTCTATGGGTCCCCAAAGGACGCTGAAATATTGATGCACCACTCGAACAGTTCTGACAGCCATCACAACTTATCCCTTTCTCTTGGGCCCCGTCCTCCAAACGCATGTGTCGCCGAGGAATTCTCCTAATGCAGGGATAAAAAACAGCGTCGCCCCAACCTCTGACCTTTTCATGTGCAGCTTTATTACCATCGTTATTCATCTGTTGTTGCCGTCTGTCTTTCTGTCTTGCTGTCTTCTGGCCTGCAGATTTACGGGCCATGCAAAACCGAGCAGAAGCCACTTGAAGTTCGACCAGGAGAATCCTAAGAGGATTTGCTGCACAGTTGGGCTGGCTGAAGGTCCTTCTGTCCCCCGAACCACCTGGCAGTGAAGCTTTAAATTATTTAGTGCTGATGGCATTGATGGGTCGTTAAATCGGAATAGAATGGGAAAATTTTGCATTAGTGTATTGCATTTTAAAAGCCGTTTGATATGGGCTTTAAGCCCCTCTGTTTTTGGCTCTAGATTAAAGTATTTTGTTAGGAATTCTGGAAAAACTAAAGAAATATTTCTTGAAATATTACGAAATGGAGCTTTTAAATGCTAGACATTATTATTATAATTTTACTTTTATTAGTTTTACTACTACTATTTTTAAAATTTTGTTTTTTATACACATAGGTCCAAACCAACTATTTGTATTTTCATTTTTAATTATTTAATTATTTAATAATATTTCAATTATACTTTTTCTTTAGATTAATATTAATATTATCACATAAAAATTAGTTATATTATCTATCAAAAAGGTGATAAAGTTAATATTCAATCTTTTAAACATATCCTCTTGTTACAGATTAATGGATATTTTATCCAGTAGTTAGTCCTTTTAATATAATCAACTTCCGTTCAATATACCCCAAACAAACCCCATTAAAGGTAATGAAAATTCACACCAGATGTTGCACGTTGCTCACATAGATGGCAAGTGCAACAAATACCGCTTGTACTTGCAACACGTACTTATCGCCCCCTGATCCTGAGGGCTTATGTCGTGTAATTGTGTTAGATGGACAGAGATTTACACGACGGCCAACATTCGGTAATGAATTTCATTAACTTGGCCATTGAGTGGCAGGCAAGCACGAGAACGATGCCAGAAACCAGTCAGATGAAATGCAGCTTATATCGAATTAATCTATACAGAGACCAAAGCAGCGACCAGTCTTGATTCAATTTTTGTTAATTTATGCAAATGAAATTAAGTCCGAGCCAGCCAACCAACCTTGGCAAACTCAATTTCCAGCCCGAATCAAGTTGGCTGGAAAATTCGAGTGGCGATCCCCCCGTCAATGGGAAATTCATGCTGTGACCAGAGGCCGCAAGGAAAATTATAAGGATAGGTAATTAGGCGAGAGCAGTCTACGAAAATTTGTGATAAAGCGCATTTCGATCAGCCGGATTTGAAATGAAATTATCATGGCCATCATCGGAACATAATCGTTATCGCATTGTGACAGTTATGCGATGACGACCATCGTTTCACACATCATTAGGCCTGTCAGTGAATTTACCCCTGCGGCCCGCATGAGTTGTGCATATTTTGTTAAAGTATTCCACATTTTTTGCTGTTCCGTTCTACCAGCAGTTATAAAAAACATTTGTGTATGCACGGAGCGTAAACTGAGATACTTTTTTATCTTTAATTTTTTCTCTGACCTTTTTTTTTCCATTCGACGGCTGGTTGTTGCCTGGTTACGTATATATACGAAATATATATATTTGTGAGGTGGCGGTCCCGACTTAATTGGCATTTTGATATGACAGCACCGGAGTCAAACTGGACTTTACGTGGGTTGTGGGTCTTAAAATTGAAATCATATTTTGGTCAAAAAATGACTTGCGGTATAAAAAAGAAATTAAATGAAAAGAAAACAGGAAAAGCAGACAAATTGTTGTAGAAAAAAAGGTGACTTTCTTCAGGGGTTGTTTGCATAATTTTGGGCCTTTTTTCTTATAATTAGTATATGGGATTGCTTGGGAAACGTATCAAATTTGCGGCCCATTTTTCACCAGCCAGCTAATTGTTATTTATAGCATGTCTGTCCTTTTGAGACACCACACACAAATATAATTAAGTTCAATTTAATGGTCCTTTTGCAGGTCCAAATATAGAAGATTTCGTGGGAGGGAAATCTTATCGAGTTTTGTTTGGGCGGCTGTGAAATATGATGTTTATTCGCCTGATTTGTTGGGTTGACCAGGTCTTGGCCAATATTAGTCAGCCATCGAAGGAGATTATTAATTGTTTTGCGATGCCAGGGTATTAATATCTGTAAGGTTAAAGTGGGCAGAAATGTATAATATTATATGGGTGAGCGTGGGAAATTGGAATCATTGTTTGCCTGCTTTTGGGGGCCAAATAAGGATCATAAAAGTTGCAGAATAAGAATAATCTTGTGAAATAAAATTTAGTCATTGCAATTTAAAACTTTTTCAAATAAAACTCAGCAAAAAGAATAAAGAAAACCAAAGCATTTAGTAAGCAAACTTTGTTTCCTTAATGCGCCAAAGCTAACACCATCTGTACAAGTTGAATTTTCATCTTTCCCCAACTAAGCTGCTCAAATAAAACTCAGCAAAAATAATAAATGGAGCCGAGGCATTTAAGGAGGAAAGCTTTATTTAACTTGTCGGAAAGTCGACAAAATTTCAGCAAAATGTTACCGACTAACTGAGGGAGTGCACATACAAAAACACCCACACACACCTGCATTTTGTGACGCTTTAAAAGTATGTTTTAAACCAAAAAAAAAAAAACCGTTTTAACTAAAAAACAAATTAAATAATGTAGAAAAAATACCTTAAAAACTAACCATGCCAATTAATTCACAATGTCTTATGTGTACAATTTTATGTGTTCTTTCTCTTTGTGCTCTTTCTATTATAAACACACCGATCCGGTAACTCACTGTAATTACGAACCCCGAAAAACCATCCAAAACCCATCCCTTAATTAACCCACCAACTTCCCGATTTTGTTTGCGCTTTTTTTTGTTGCGACTCTGTAAGTTTTTGCCCTTACAGCTGCCCTTTTGGGGGCGCGGTTCCGGGCGGGATCCAATGCCGGAATGCTGGGCCTGGGCGGACTGCCCGGCCTGGGCGGACCGGCCTCCAGCGACGGCGACGCGGAGGCGGGCGAGGGCAACAACCTGGACGTTCCCGCCGGCTGCAACATGGGCCGCCGGCGGAGTCGAGCGGTCCTCTACCAGCTATCCGGACACTACAAGCCGGAAAAGGGCGGAGTCAAGACCAAGTTGAAACTGGGCAATGTGAGTATGACCCCGGGTAAATGGGGAAAATGAGTGGGAGTGGTTGGGTTATCCACTCGTTGAGTGGTATGAGTGCTAGAAGCCACCAACGCAATTTTCAACCATGTTGACCCACGTCAAATTCAATTTTTGTCCTGTGATTTTTAAAGTGCTCTCCCTAGATACACGCAGAAAAAATATTTACTTCAAAAATCGAAAAATAATTATAGCGTTTGTACCCAAAATATGATTTAATGTATGAAAGATAAACATAGGAAAATATTCAAGTACATTGTTCTTGAATGGAGAACATACGTTCTTAAGAACCGTATAATTTCATTTGGATACTTATGTTCTCAATGCTAGAACAAAATGGTGAAAAGAGAAATTTAAAATTGAGTTTATCTAAGAACTTTCTTATATGTATACACTACAGACTGGATTAATAGTTTATTTGTTGAGATACACAATGTAAATACCGCTAAATCAAGATGATTCTTGCCGTTCTATTTTTAAGAACATTTACAACTGTGATGAGAACGTCAGAATTTAATCCTTGACATATTAGTAAATGGATTTTATTTAACTCATAGAGTTTACTAAAGTGTTGCATATTAAAATTCACGAGAAAACATATCAATACAATATGTATAAATTAAATAAAATTCGTAGAAATTGTATTGTTATGTGCACCATTTAGCTGGAATTTCATGTGAATTCGAAAACATCAATTAGTGTGATTTAAAAATCGGTAGGCAACTAATCGCTTTGAAAGTTCAATTAATTTAATTCACTTTTCATGTTTTGTGCCGGATTTCATTTCATGCCATTGCCTACAATCTATTTCGCAGAACTTTATGCATTCAACGGAGGCACCGTTTCCGGAGTACAAAACCCAGTCGATAAAAAAGTCACGCTTGATTCTGCCCCATTACGGGGTCTTCAAGGGCATCTGGGACTGGGTTATTCTGGTGGCCACCTTCTACGT
This sequence comes from Drosophila subpulchrella, assembly GCF_014743375.2. Classification (NCBI taxonomy): domain Eukaryota; kingdom Metazoa; phylum Arthropoda; class Insecta; order Diptera; family Drosophilidae; genus Drosophila; species Drosophila subpulchrella. Next base: position 17,331,392 of record NC_050611.1, read on the forward strand.
GGCCCTCATGGTGCCCTACAATGCCGCGTTTGCCAAAGCGGATCGCCAGACAATGGTCTCGGATGTGATTGTGGAGGCGCTCTTTATTGTAGGTGAGTCTATGGGAAGGGATTTATTTTTTTCCAGCCTAAAAGGTCGTATTACAAATTATTCATTAAGGAAAAACAGCTGTTGGGTTATTCGAATTTAATAAATTAAATTATATTTTTAAATGGAAATTTTGCTGTTAAAAGGACTTTCAATTAAAATAAAATGCTCTTTAAGGAACTATATATTTTCAGACTAGATGGTTTAATATTAAAAAGATTTATAAATTAAAATTGGGTATAAGGGGAGTTAAAAATGAAATAAATAGACTGTTGGCTTATACAAATTTAAAATAATAAATAAAAATTAATCAATTAGAAATCTTTACCTTGCAGTAAAAATTGTTTCAAATGAATAAATATATTTTTAGACTTCATTGTTTAATATTAAAAAAATTATAGGGGACTTAAGTTATCAAAAAAAGGTTTATTTTAAACCCAATGCAATATGTAACGATAGGATTTTGGTAACTTTGTCCTTTAAAATGAATATCATACAAAATATTTAATGAAATATAGCAAAGGTGGTTAGGGTCTGTCCATTAATCACTTTTAAAGAAACGACCATCGCCGCACGAGTTTATAACCCATCCTTCCGCAAAACGGACCTCAATTGGTGTACCTTTTATGGGCCACCTGTGGAGGCCAGGGCCACAATCATCATCGTCCTCATCTGGAAGGGATGGGGGATGTGTTGGGATGGTAATGGAATGAGAATGGGAATGGGGATGGGGATGGGAATTGAATTTGTCTCGTTGCGGGCATTGTAAACATTGTTTCACCGCTCACCTTTATTGCCGTTTTATTGCAGATATTCTGCTGAACTTCCGCACCACCTTTGTGTCGCGCAAAGGTGAGGTTGTCTCCAATTCGAAGCAGATTGCCATCAATTACTTCCGAGGATGGTTCGCCCTGGACCTTCTGGCCGCGCTGCCCTTTGATCACCTGTACGCCTCCGATTTGTACGACGGCGAGGTGAGTAATCGCTATTCAAAGCCAAAGACTGCATAAATTTACCCAACAAGCCCTGAATTATTAGGGCCAGATTTGCATTTGGCCCCAGGCTGAGGCTCTTCTATAGCCCAAAAAGTCGAAGGAATGATGATGTTACATATGTTCTATATTTCCATTACCATTAAGTCCACACTATTTCGTGTAAAATTCCCAACAAATTGTTTGCCCAATTTGTTTAAATCCCCTTGCGGTTTTTCCCCAGGGCTTGGCATTAATCATTTATGGCCCAAAATTTCAAGTGGTAAATGGCCTTAAGGGATTTGCATAAAACTATTTTGGCCGCATGCATTATGCATATTCAAAGTTCACAGTTTTGCGCTGGGCCACTTAATCGGATTATACACAAATGTGCAGTTTTGGGAAAATTTTGAATTCATTTTACGTTGTTTGGAGAATGAGGTTTGTAATGTGTGCAGTTCAAAATATAAGTTTTGGTTGGAAATTAAGCGTCTTTTGCTAACGTCCAAAATAAAAAAGAAATGGTAATATTTGTTCTGTGTTAATTTTAACATTTGTTTTCCTATTCTAGAAATGAAAAATACATTTTTGTATTTTAGCTATTTCAAAAAAAATTAACATGACTATAGGTATTTAAGTGTCTGTAGAGAATTACGTACAACAGTTAAATAATTATTTTATTTTATATTTTATGCTGGGTGTCACACAAACTACAAGGGTTTTAAAATCACTTTTAAATTTAATTTTAGGTGTCTAAAAGTATGCACTAATATATTGTAGACTCAGAAGTCCGATAATTTTATTTAGAAAGACGATTATTCAATGCCTTTTTCTAGGTACCTAAAATTACATTTCTCTTTTTCTAATTTTTAATTTCTCTGTCTATTTGTTAGTCAAATAAACTTGGTAACCTGCCCATTATGCACACTTAAAGCAAACAAGAATTCCAAGTGAATATATATATTTTAAGCTGGCATTTTTAGACAGCATTTTGCACAAAGGCCGGCTCAGCACTTGACCCCTTTGGAGAGCAGTCGACGCTCATTAAGCCGATTACATTGGCCAAAGCATACCCGACTGAGTGTTCCGGCTGGTCCGCGTTTTAATTACGGGCTAAGTAAGCGGGCGACGACAAGGTTGTGACCCAAATGTGCAGCTAAAACAGCCTTATATATTTAATATTTTTATAAATCCCGAAAAGCGTGTCATTTTGGTCCTGCAGTGGCCGCAGACAGGAGCTTAAAGCACCAAGTGCAGTTATGATGACATCGACCAACGTCCGGTGGTTCCGAGGAGTAGGACCCTCGAGCGGTCTTCGCAGGACAATGGCGCAGTCCTCGAGCGGTCTTATGTTATTCAGCTTTCACTTGGCTCGTTGGGTCCTCCTTGAAACCCTCTTCCCCGATTTCTTCCCTTCCTGTGAAGTGGTCAGCGCACTGATTGCGCCAAGTGGAGAACGCTGTCGTCGCCTTTATTGACAGTCCAAGGATATCCTGGGCGCACTACCAAATGCCATTACAGTGGGGCCTTGCTAAGTGTAATATATTAAATGAAAGCATTAGGCGATTAAAACGCAATCATAATTGTTTGTTAGGATCAAGAAAGCCTTGAAGAAGAAGCCTTATATATTTAATATATATTAATTCTTCCTTAAACTTAAGTGTAAGACAGAACTTCCGCAATGGATATATTAAAAAAATTATTTTAGGTTAAGATTTTAAAGTATTATAAATGAATTTATGTGCATACTTGATTTTCTAAATATTATCTGGACCTTGAATTAAATTTTTTCACAATGAAATTCCATTAGTACCTATGTTATTGGTGTTATTATTGATTAATACTTATAAGTTAATACTTGCTTTCTTGCTTAAGAATTATATCTCTATTTGTTTGCAGTTGAAACCTTTTTCTTTAGCTGCTGGTGATTTAATTTACGGACAATCCCCTGTGGGATTATAATTTGAGCTAAATTTTATTCGAACTCATGTTTCATTGATTTTCCTTACCGCTCCGTCATCATCCTGCGGTTTTCTTGTAGCTGTTTCTTTTCCAACTTCCGCTGGATACACTGATCAAATAAAAGGCGCTTTTGGCCCCCACTTTCTGCGACTTCCGCTCCAGGAAATTTAGCCACGTTCAGGGGCAGGCAGAAAAAGTTTTTTCCGTTTTTTTTGGCCAAATCAGGGGCGTGTGCTAAGCTGCCGACACAGAAAGTTTCGATAAAACTTTAATGTTCTCTAATTGTAAAAATTTGTGACACTCTCCAAAGCAACGCAAAAGTTGGCCAGAAGTCATTTATGAATGTATTTGGGGCTTAAACTTTTACATTTTTATACACTTTGATATTTATTTTATACTTGCTCGCTTTGCATACAATTTCAGCTAATGCACTTGAAACTTTTGCATATTTAGTTTATTCCAAAGTTTTAATTATCTTTGAGACCCCAAAAAGGCAGTCAGTCACTGGGAAAAATTCGAGGGAGTTGGATGAGGAAGTTTTGCTCATTGCCGCCAAGCTGTTGCTGCTGTGCGCGTTGATGTTGCTGCTGTGCGCGATGATGTTGCTGCCGTGCATGATGATGTTGTCCCTGTTGCTGCTCAAACAAAGTGAAAGTAAACAAAGAGAGCGTGAGGCAGCGCAAAACTTTAGCAAAGAAAGAGACAGTGTTAGGGGGCGGGATGGGGGCAAGTGGGCGGCAAATCATGGGAGTGGAAAGCCAACAAGGAAAGTGAAAGCGCAGCGCAAATTGCAACATGAATTACAATTTGCCTTGATGTTGTTTTTTTGCCTTTGTCTCTGCAGACAGAAAACCTACGCATTTTTACAGTGCGTGTCAAAAGATTAATTGTAATGATTCAAATAAAAACCATTACCAATATCTGTACCACGGAAATTAAGATAAATGTATTCCTATAGTTTAGTAAATAATATTTTTATACAGTTGTCAAAGTAATTTAGTAAGTTTTTCAAAAGAATACTTTAACAAATTTTTAATGTATCCCTAATTTCTTAAAAAAATGTAAGCAAGCAATTTCTTAAAGACGTTTTATCATATCATTATGCATATTATAAAAATTACATTAACATGGTATGGTGTTTTGTGACAATTGTTATATTTTCCTGTGTGAGTTAGCTTATAATTTTGAAACGCACTGTCTGTGCAATAGTGCGTATGGACTGCAAATGAAAGAGAAAAGCGAGGACGCAGCTGTCTGTCTATTGACGCTCTACCTAAATTCCCAAGCTAAACTGCTTTTAAGTCTGCGCCCACCTTTTTTTCAACACTTTGTTACCGTTTCATTAATTTTTTTCGCTCCTTCAGCGCATATTAAATTCTTGAGAATTTATAGGAAAATATAGAAACGAAAGGATCCTCCTACTTTGGATGCTTATGTATCAGCCATTTCAAAAATAATTATAACAATAAATATAAAAATACATTTATGGGTATATTGAGGAAGGCTTAAAGTCTTGTTATCCCGTATATTTTAAACAAAATATAAACATTTACCCCCTCTCTGTGTACCCTTAGGCCGTTTTTAAGATGAAGCATTGTCAGCGGCAATCACGAAAGAGTAATACAAATTTCCATCTTAGGTTAAACGACGGCATTAGCCTTCAATTTACTGAAGTTCTACGCTGGGGTCAGGCCCTCCGATAAGCTTGTTTATGTTTGCATTAGACTTTTAGTCCCACCCCGCATTTATCCGCCACTTCATCTTTTTATTTTTTGATGACATCCTTTCTTCTGATTTTGTCCCTTTTTTTAGCGCGGACATGCGGGCTCTGGGAAGTTGTAAATTTTGTGATTTTTTAGTGGGCACATAACAAAAGTTTAGATGTCCAGAAGAGTAGGCAACAAAATCCTACATTTGAATGCCTCGAAAAGTGGGCAAAAAAACGCTGGGGGAAATAAGAAAAATGGAAAATGGAAAAGCGGAAACCAAATCCCCAGCAAACTAATGGGCAGTGCGAAACGCGAAAGAGGCGTGGCACATCGCTTACATTTTAACAACCTTGTAGTGGGTCGTTTGGCTATATGCGTATTTTTTATGGATTCTTCTCTTTTTTTTGCCCAGGAATCACACATCCATCTTGTGAAATTGACGCGTCTGCTGCGGCTCGCTCGCCTGTTGCAAAAAATTGATCGATACTCGCAGCACACGGCCATGATACTGACATTGCTGATGTTCTCCTTCACTCTGGCCGCCCACTGGCTGGCCTGCATCTGGTATGTGATAGCGGTCAAGGAGTACGAGTGGTTCCCCGAGAGCAACATCGGTGAGTATGTAGCTACCTGTGCCGAAGGTCCCGCATGGTTAGAGTTACAGGTACAGCCACAGATGGGGTCAAAACGATAGGCCATCAAAAGAGCTGAACAAATATTTTTTAGTATTTTTAATTTCCTTTTTCGAATCTGTTTGATATGTTAAAAATATTATTAAATATTATACATCCTGATATATTTTTACAAAATAGGAAAGGAAAACAATAATTAAAGTAATAACACTGTACCATTGTTTTGAATTCAAAAGCTGAAGAAATAGAAAAGACAATTTCCGAAGAATTCGCGGTGTTATTTTATTTCGTTTATTTTGCTTGGAATTTTGCTATAGAATATACTCTCGTTTTGATAAATAAGTCCCAAAATGTATTTAAGAAGTAAGAACGGAAAACAATAATTATTGAAATTAAATTATACCTCTATGTGGAATACAAAATCGGTAAAGCTAAAAAGGGTAAAGCCCGATTGCGTGTTTTTCTGAAGAATTCGCGATGGTATTTTTTTATTTTAAATATGTATTTTCCTAAGAATAGAATGTTCAGTCGTTTCTATTTAATTATTCTGGTAGCACAGGGGTACAAGAAACCACAATGATTAACCACTGAGTACTGCTACAAATTTAAACGACAATTAGTTAAAGCCAAGTGTACATTTTTTATTTCCCTTCCTATTATTTCGACCACAACTGTGTGCATCTGACTGGGTTTTGAAAGTGTGTGCTAACGGTAATTTGGTTAGTTGGTTAGTCAACAGTGAAGGGCAGGGCATCGTCGAACGCTAACTGAATTTTCCGCCTCCCTAGGGCCAAGGCACACCACCTGGATCACCGAAAACCAAGCAACCGAATCCTACAAACCACTAGAAACACCCCCTACACGTGTGGTTAATGAATATTGTGTTAGTCGAGGTTTAAAGTTTGGTTACGGATTAGCGCACATTGCATCAAATCGAATCAAGCCAACTCACATCATACATACATAGATATATATATATATTGCCATGGGGAAAAAGTTTTCATCTTGATAATTTTTGGCACTTAATCAGGGAGTGGAAAAATCTTTCAAGCTTGACTGACACAAAAACTTTTTCTTTGACGTTTCCTTTCCGGGGCAAACAGTTTGTCCGGATTTTGGCACGAGTTCCGAACTGACAGACTGACAAAATGGAAGGCGAAAAAGTTAGGCCCAGTCATTGTCAATTTGATAAGCCCAATTTGTTTAGCCCGCAAATTGTAATTAAACGCCGTACTAAACAAGTTTTCTTCTCTGTTTCCTCCTCTCGTCGTATTAAATGCCTCAAGTATTCTTCACAGGTTGGCTGCAGCTTTTGGCGGAAAGAAAGAACGCTTCCGTGGCCATTTTGACCACGGCGGAAACGTATTCCACGGCCCTCTACTTCACCTTCACCAGTCTCACTTCCGTGGGATTTGGCAACGTTTCGGCGAACACGACGGCCGAAAAGGTCTTCACCATCATCATGATGCTCATTGGCGGTGGGTACTGAAATACATAATGCTTAAACAGCAAAATATTGTTATAAATGCGGGGGAAAAACTACACCCAAATGATTTTAATCCCAAAACTTTGAGGTATTCGGGAGGGACATTCCTTTAATTCAAGGAAAAAGGTCATCACTTTATGGTTTAAGTTTTACGAGTTTCTTTACTTAAATAGCTGGGGAATTTAAGGTACACCATAATTTATCTCTTAGATATTTTCAGCATTTTTAGGCCTTCAAATACTTTTATAAATATATTTTGAATTGCTTAGTCTTGCCTTGCCTAAAATTAGTTTTGTCAATTTTTAACTCATTGTTATTATTATTTTGAAAGTAAAGAATTCCTTTTTTCTGTACAAAATATTTAAAATATGAGATATGATTATCATGATTCTTATACTATGAGCAGAGTCAAATCATAAGAAACTCTAAGTTCAAGAACCTTTTATTATGTTATCACAATAAACAGCGGGGATGCCCTAGATTTAAGTAGTTGAATGGAAAATTCTTTTCAAGTTTTTCTTTAGAAAGTACAAAGGGCATTATTTTGAGGAAAACAGGAGTCAAATCAAACTCCAATTTAGGGATCCCATTATTATGTTATCGGAAAAGGCTCAATTTGTGTAATTGCATGAAAATTTCGTAGCATAAACAGGAACTGCGGTCTAAATTATGGGTCTTGCTTTAAAGCACATAGGAAATGCGGTCTAAAAAATAATAGAACGTGCCGCACTCATAACTGTTATTACTCTTTTGGGCAGCCAAGCCTAGATTTAATGATATATCGCCTCCGTTTCATTAACCAGCTCTGATGCACGCCGTGGTCTTCGGTAACGTGACTGCCATCATCCAAAGGATGTATTCGCGTCGCTCTCTATATGAGAGCAAATGGCGCGACCTAAAGGACTTTGTGGCCCTGCACAATGTGAGTATGATTTCGATGGGCAAGAGGATGGGATTGAGATTTGCAGCGACCGCAAGGGATCGGAAAATAAATGAAACCCTCAGGAGGGGACCGAACCCTACCCCAACCTACCCTGCAGCAGAGAGAAGTGCCACTCGATGGGTTTTATTAGAATGCAGCGCACATTTTCCATATGCCACGCAACGCTGGGCAGGAAATGGAAAATGGAAAGGAAATGGTGACTCAAGGCCATGAATTGCTGATTCCAGCATATTCCAGGGCATCGTGTTTGCGTGGCCTGCGCCTGCAACCTGTTGATGGGGCAAACTCGAGGGACGCTCCATTAGGCAGCGCCACGCGGCGTATACGCAATGAGCTGCACCCACGTCGCATACGCAATGCGATGCACAATTAAGCGCATTTGTGCGGCTCTCAACCGCGAAATGCATGCAAATGAAGTGAAAGTAGCGCGCATTGCAGCTCATTAAACGCTAAGATGGCAAAACTTGGGGTGGAAAAAATCTGTAGAAAACTGGAGCAAAGCGAGTGCAATTATAATTTATGATCTCTTCATTACAGATGCCCAAGGAGCTGAAGCAGCGCATCGAGGACTACTTCCAGACCTCCTGGTCACTCAGCCATGGCATTGACATATACGAGGTGAGTACCGTATCGAGTTGCCCATTTTCCCATGAGATACATCCATCTTTTCTCGATTGAGAGTGTGTGTGTGTCATAAATTATGAAGGCTATACACTGGGGAAAAGCAATCAATATATATTCTATAACTTTATTCATTAGGTATTGATGGCAAGGAACTTGCACCCTTGTTGATCTGGAAATTATTTTGGGGTTTCCTAATTTTTATACCCTTTACTTGTAGCGTAAAAGGGTATACTAGATTCGTTGGAAAGTATGTAATAGGTGGAAGAAAGCTTTAGAAAGTTATAAGCAAATAAAGTGTGCCATCTCGAAAACAGCCCATTTGCTGCAGGCATATCTCCATCTCTCTCGCACTTCCTTTGCCTAGGTAACGGGTATCAATTAGTCGACTATGAAGTTCTTTTTTGTTTTTCTTCGTTTCAGGAAACTACTCTTGCTTTGGGAAACTATTTATTTCTCTGTATTTTCTTTGCCAACCCCCGAAAAAAGTGATTGGCAAAGTTGTCGATGCAGCACTCCATCGAGGTCTTCAACTTGACTGACTTCACTCAAACTTCAGATACAGATTCACTTCCAGATTCAGAAACAGAAACAGAACCAGTATCAAAATCAGAATCGTCAGCGCCAGCGGCCTTTCCTCTCCGATAAACGTCTGAGCCCTTAATTAAGCAAATGTCCGTGGGGTTAACATATAGTACTCTACTTGGACATGTGACTTATTGATTGGCTGCGGGTCAAATGCCAAATGTGTGGCCCTCCTTTGATTGGTCATCCATGTTCAGGTATTTCAACCGCACTGCCATTCAGCCAATCTGCCATTTCTCGAACAAAAGTTAAAATTAAATATCGAAATTATATGTGTGAACGGGTGGCTGGTTGCCTGGCTTTTCCTGTGGCTTTTCATTGTTTTTCCTCTGTGCTTGTGTGTGTGTGTGTGTGGTTGGCCCACGGGCGGCATCTACATTTTAATTAAAAATTTTTACAATTACATTAACTCGAGCAGAAGGGAAGACATGCCATTTGTGTACCTTATCTTCTGGGTAGAAGCTGTCAAGTGCATTGAGTTACCAGTTTGCCGACTCTTCTTTTGCTAATTTCATTCTGAGCTGTCTTTTGCCAGTTTTATTGTGTACAGCTGCTTGTGTTTCTTGTTTATTTTTATCGGCTTTGAAACTGTAGCACTATAATTCCGAACTTGATGGGCAAACTTTTCTGCAGCTGGATGGAAATAGCCCCGTTGTTGGTCAGGAGAGAAATCAATCATTCGGGATGCTATGCAGTTTTGAACTTTAACTGGTTTCAACTTTGCTCTGCCGTTCAGGTGGGCGGACGGGGAAACTTTGTTTTACCCAACTTTTCAACTGCACTGGGTGCAATAAAAAGCAGCAAAAGTGCAGGGCAGTGGAAAGAGCAGCGATTCCAGTCGCTAATTGCTATTAGCAGAGAGCCATGCAAAACAACTTTTGCACCCCGCGCCCTCTTTTAATAGTGTTAATTAAAACCTCTTCAAATAAAACCCAGTTTTATCTCAGCTTCCAGGTTGCTTGGTGAATGGCTTTGGCTTTGTGGACTTTAAGTTAATGGACTTTTACTTAGTTGGGGCTACATCAGAATTTTACACAGGCTACAGTACAGATGTCACAATTAAGGCACATGCAACAGTCGTACAATACATGTTTTATTACAAATGGTATACATACTTCTGTTCAAGATTGGAGAATTTAAATCTTGTTTAATTCCAACTTGGGTATTATTTAAAAAGCAAATTATTTTTCCATATGCTTAAATGTCGAACTAGGCAATAATCCTATAATGTATAGGGGCAAACTTTTCTCAAGAGTAAAATGCTTAAACATTCTTAGATTTCGACTTGTTTATTTTTTGTATATTTTTTGTTTTCTTTTAAATATATTTCTTACATTAAGAATAAATGAAAAATATTTTCTCAATGGTTTAGTACTAAATCCTTCTTTAATTTCAACTTTAGTTAGTTTTTGTGTCTTATATATTTTATCATGTAATAAATTTGCTGTTTTTCTCTATCCACATCACTCCTTCCATTTTCTTCACTTATCAAAACACTCCGTGAAGTGCAATTTTCGTGAGCTGAAGTCTGCAAATTAATTAGCCCTTTTCCCGCCTTTTGAAGATTGATTCTTCATGTCAGCAAGGAAAGCTGTCTGTCAGTTGTTTATTCGCGTTATGACAACGGAAATGTTAAGCCCCCTTCTTACCATTTGAGCTGCTATTAAACACCGATTTTCGTCTCTTCTTCGAGTACTCAGGAATTTTGACAACACCTAATGGAATTTAATTTAATTACAGACCAAACATGAAATATAGACTGACACACACACTCACACGACCTGTCGATGCCACACGAATTATAGCACCCAAATTTTGGAAGGCGATGGAAAATGGCGACCTGACTGGCTGGCACTAAATTAAATTGTTAATTTATTGCGCATGAAAATTAACTGGCAAAATGTCGGAGTTCCCCTCTAAAAGCTAAATGATGTTGAGTTCAGGCCAACAATGCAAAAAAAAACCACCCACTTTGGCAACGGCTTTTGGCCAGTGTGTGCGCAATTAATGTAAAATATTTTACACTTCACTGAACGGAGGGAAAAAGGAAAAACAGAGACCGAATGGAACATAAATAACAATTCTTTGGAAATTGCCCTTTGGGGATCGGGGAAAAAGGGCATGCAATAAAAGCAACAAAACTCAAACAAAACCCAGGAAAAACTTTCAACATATTTCCATGTTTAGTTTCGCTTGGTTAGCTAAAAGTTCCTTTTGTTTTTCACTCATAAATTCTTACAGTGGAGTTACAAAAAATAGTTGTCATTGTCGTTTTAAAATGGAAATGTAATATTTTTTCAATCCTCTTTTAGGTTTTATTTTGTCCATTTTTTAATATTTATAAAAAAAAAAACTATTAAAACATAATGATCCCAAAGTAAATTCCACCTATGTTTTAGGCACACATGATACTATTTTTTTGATAACACTAGTACATTTACTAGTCCCTTAAACAAACCCAAAATGAAATTGGAAACTTGCTGACATCTATTTTGGCCAGAAATATTTGCACTTTGCGTTGGCATTCGTTGTGAATTTTTAATTAAGATCTGACCGTTCTGAAATTGATTTAGTTGCTTTTGGCCTTAATTAATGTGCAAACACAAACACGAAAGTTGCCCAACTATTTGTACAATTAAGTTAAAATTTACTGTAAGCTGATCAACGGAATATAAAGCCATAATCCATGAAATTGGGCAGCCACAGAGATTTTCCCCATATCATTTGCGGTCTAGTTGGCAAAACAAATTTACGCGATTTTCGTGCATATGAATAATACTCGAGCGTAATCAGCCCCTGAGTCCCTAGGAATATATACATATGGAAAGTTACGGAGGCCAAAGTCACAACAATGGGTGGATGGCGAGTGTAAACAAGCAAGATGCAAATTCTCCCTCAATTTCCATGTTAATCCCGAAACACCGACAATTCCCATCCAATACACTTGAAACGAACCCAAGGAAAAAGAGATAAAAATGCGGGGGGTAAAAGGAAAAATATAATTATACCCTGGCAGGAGGTTGTGGAAAATCAAGAGGGACTTTACTTTTCATGACAATTCGCCTTGTCAGGAATTTAAATCAAGGGGTGAGCTCGTGTATAAGATATTGATTTTCGTTCGTTGGTTCATTCAATATAAAGATTGGATAATCGTTGTTAATTAAAAAGAAAGCAAATAAACATAACAATAAATCCAGCTGAAATAGTGAATCCCTTTGCCGGAAAATAATAATTTGATAAATTCATTTTTTAAACCCAATAAATGTATTTCCATTGAAAATTAAAATGAAATTTTCTCTGGAATATGATTTATTTTAATATTAATAGCTATGTATAGGAAATCGTAATATTACAGGGTATTCTTTGGTATATATGACATTTCTTTTCTTGTAATACATATTGCAGTTGAGCAACAAGAAAGACCAGATAAGCTGGAACATTTCCCTGGTGCCGGAGTAAAATAATGCCAGCCATTTCCCTCACAATTTTCAGGCGATTCAATTTTCACGTGTATATTCCACTTTCTCTTTTCACTGACGTGCGTGTGTGTGTGTGTGTATGGAGGTGGTGCTTATGCATGCCTCTCCACGCATCTTTGACTCACATTTTCCTCGGCTTTTCCTCTACTTTCAGACGCTACGCGAATTTCCCGAGGAGCTGCGTGGCGACGTCTCCATGCATCTACATCGTGAAATATTACAGCTGCCGATATTCGAGGCGGCCTCCCAGGTGAGTTTGAGCCTACACTCAGCGAATTATTGGGTAAAATATAAAATTTGTGATATAAAGTCTAAAAATTTTACTGGGACTTAAAGAAGTCTAAGGTTGTACCCCAAAAAGGTTGAAATTCCCTTACTTTGGGTAAATGTGAAAGAAAATGTGGTACTAAAAATAAAATACAACTAACTAATTTTAATACACTAAAAAGTATATTTTTGTTAAAAAAAAAAATGATTTGATAAAATGTTTAAGGTAACTAAAACTTTTTTTAAGTAAAATAAAATCTAAGTTTAGAAAGACATTCAGGTTTTAAAGGGGCTCTTGAATAAACGCACTCTTAACTCCTTAAAATCCAAAAAATACACTTTTAAAATCTCTAATAAATGTTTTTAAGGTTAGCTTTTCAACATATTTTTCCCTCTGTGTACCCGTGCGAATGTTCTTTTGCAGGGGTCGAAGAATATGTCGCTTTGAAAGCGATTCAGCTTCAGACAAATGGAACGAAATGGCTGCGATGGCAAAATAATCAGCAGCAATGGCACAGAAATCGCAGGGGGTGGGATAAAAGGGGAGCCGATGGCATAAAAGTTGGGGCCAACAGGTGGGGGTCAGGTAAAAAGAGAAAATGAAGGCCATGCTAGCAGTCAAAAGTTAACTGCGGGCTTAACTGAAACGTTTTTTGGGCTTCGTTCGGTTCGTCCTTTGTCGCTGTGAAGCTCAAACACAGGCAAACAACCGCATACAAATAAGCAAAAACACACACACTTGCAAGTTAGGAGGGGCTAGTTGTGCAGACAGGGGTGTAGTCTAGGATTTCTTAAAAGGGGTGGCCTGTTTTCAAATTAAAAAACATTGATTTAAAAAAAATATATATAGAAATATTACCTTAAGTGTAAAAATACATTTTTTATTATGACACATATTCTTACTTGGCTTGGAGGGTGGTATTAAAAAGGATAAATATTTAATATCATATATACTATACCATGTTTCTAAGTTTCTGCTGTCAGAAGGATAAATATTTAATAATATCATATATACTATACCATATTACTAAGTTTCTGCTGTCAGAAGGATAAATATTTAATAATACCATATATACTTTACCATATTTCTAACTTTCTGCTATCAAATTAAAGTCTCTAAGGACTTTTTCCAAGCCCCTCTGCCTCCGCCCATGTGCTCAGGTAAAGTTTCCTAGCCAACTCTCTGAGGCTTGTGCTTCGGCATTGCCCTGTCGGCCAAGTTCCATTCGTTTGACTGAAGCGAAGCATGAAAAAGGTTTTTGGCCAACAGCAAACTTGTACGCAAAAATCCCCTCGAATGCAAGTGTGTGTGTGGTCGAGTAGTTTTCGATGGCCAATGTCAATACCCTTGTCAACCGCCAAAAGCTTTAATGGGTGCACACTGTACCCTTGTTTTCTAGGAAATGGATGGGGGTGGTTGCAGATGGAAATCATTCGGTTGAAAGCCGCCTGGCTTAAGCTAAAGATTGTGCAGTAATTGATTTCTCATCTACGGGCGAGAAGGTTCTATGACCCATTGTAGCCTCTAAAGCCACATTGAAATAAGTGAAAACAATTGAAAGTACAGAGAAATTGATTTTAAATTGTTTGGTATATTAAAGTGGTAAAAAAAACACATCCAAATGATTTCAATAATTTCAATTAACCAAAACAAATAAGGGAAATACCCTTTAGATCAAAGCATCAAATTCCAAACGTTTCTATAGCAACCGTTTAAATTTTTTACTAAAAATAGAACCTGGAATTTCAATAACATTTTTGTCTAGGCATGTAAAAATAAACCAATCTCACTTTTAGCCATAAAATGTAAAATACTGCTTCAAGTTAAGCGGATTTTGCTCATAGCACCCCGTTATTAATTCAGAGAATACCTTACTTCATCATTAAAACAAAGGAAGACAGGAAAATTAATAGGATTGAAGTATTTCCATTTTCCTTTGTTGTGTTATATGAGGAAGAAGGAAATAAATAGCATATGTTTAACTGTCTTATTTACACAACAAAGGAAATTGTGGTCATAAATCCAAATTATTGATAATAACGAATCGTATAGAAGTTTTATTTTTCTGAAATGGTAAACTTTATGACCCCACATTTCCATGGTATCTATAGAGCGTGGTAATGCGATTGTGGTTTGGTTTACTGACGGGATAAAAAGGAGGTGCCACCTAATGAAATGCAACTCAAGCTAAGTTGGAAAACAAACAGAACGAGCGACTGAATGACCGTACAAAATACAGAAAAAATAAAAAAAAGTAGAAAAAAGTGTAAAAAACTGAAGCCGAATGACAAAGGAGGACTGCAAACATTAATAAAGCTTATTCAGAAAGGCAAAGTAACGCAAACAAAAACCACTCAACAGTTATAAGCGCGCTTTAAGCCACTTTTCGTGGGCAAAAGCGTGGGTGTGGATGGGTTCAATGGGGTTGGGCTATGAGAATGGGGCCAATAGGGGGTTACAGGAGGTCGGTCTTAAACCACAGGACACATTCCGGGGCAAGGACACACACAGCTGTTGCCGTTTTGTTTCATTGCGCAAATAAAACGCGACCGAGCTAAATTCTAAATGCCTCTGACCGAGGAGAACAATTCCTGACTAAACCAGAATCGCATTTACTTGAACCCCGATTTGTTACATGTTCGGTTGCAGGGCTGCCTGAAACTTTTGTCCCTGCACATAAAGACGAACTTCTGTGCGCCCGGGGAGTATCTGATCCACAAAGGCGACGCCCTCAACTACATATACTATCTGTGCAATGGATCCATGGAGGTGATCAAGGACGATATGGTGGTGGCCATTTTGGGTGAGTATGTCCTGTACTTTGGCTCAAAATTCAGGGGCTGGAGTCAGAAATAATATTGAATAAATAATATATTATATATATCATATATATATTATGTTAGGTCTATAAGGAGTTATTATAATTTTATAATACATCATATTTTCATTAACGATATATCTTATCATTGTATATATCTTATCATTAATACATCATTGAAAATTCAATACTCAGCTGAGTTTTTTAACTTAATTTCTTAAACTGCGATAAATTAATTCTTAGGAGTTCAACTATGTTAATTTTTGAATATATATAAGATCAGAGCATTTTGATGAATTATTAAAAAATAGATACAAAATCGAAATTAATTTTTGGTATTTTGTTTTGCTCTGTTTGCATATCATATTGAACCTTCTCATGTCTGCCTTATATTGCTTTCTCTTCATTACATTTTAAAATTGCTGTTGATTTTCATCTATCGATTGCCAAATTTTCATTTTGTTTATATTTCGACTAGTAGCGTCTATTGAACTCCCGCCAGTTCATTCGCTTCTGAGCAGCCAAACTGAATTCCATTGGCACTTTGGCCAAGACAGTGGGGCTGGCAGTCATCTGCTTGTTTATTCATTCATGGCAGGCAGTGTCATCAACTCGAGCAGGGCCATCAAGGCGGTCTACTCTACCACTTGGCCCAGACAAATGCCAGGCTCTATTTTTATGCTCATTGATTCTATACACTCTGCATAGTGCCTGACCTTTCCCGCTTTTGCCACTCGTGTCTTGTTTTTCCAACAGGTAAGGGCGACCTCGTGGGCTCCGATATCAACGTGCACCTGGTGGCCACCAGCAATGGCCAGATGACCGCCACCACCAACAGTGCTGGCCAGGATGTTGTCGTCCGCAGCAGCAGCGACATTAAGGTGAGCAACACTGCCCATTGGACCCCTGAACCCCTGGCAATCTGCCTTATGGAGTGGGCTGGGCAGTAATTAAATAGAATTTATTTTTACACCAGCCTCTGGACGGGGAGCTCAAGGGTGAACGTGAATGGAATGCATTCGGATGATAGTGGACAGCGCGGTGGGGGAGCTCTGATGTGATAGAGGGACAAAAGGATTTCAATTTTCAATGAGATGGGGCTATAATATTTTCTTTGAAAGGCTTAAAGCAGCTTTCGGCAGCAGGAAACAGTTCTGCTTGTTCTCTACATGAGCATACATTGATGAGCTGCTAGTTTCAAGCAAGACTCAGATTTTTCCTAAATAAAATGTTATTAAATTTTTAAGTAGTACCTATAGGAAGTACATCAAACCTTCTTTGAAATCTTTAAATACCAGTTAAGCCAGTTCTATTTTAAAACCCTGCATCACTTTATTTTCCTGGAAAACCTGTGACCACACTTTTCAACTTCGCTCCCCAACTCAGGGTAAATGCTCGAATAAAACAGCTTAATTGCCGCTTAAGCTGGGAAATGGCAAGGATATGTGTTGACCTGCTCTGCTTTAGTTCCCCGGCACTTTAATTATATTTTTATCATAGTCTGGAGCTCTCTGCTTTAAGGATTAAGCAAGTTGCAATTTCAGGCTGTTTTGTCGTAAATTTTATCTTAGTCCTAGCAGGGAAAGCTGTTTTTCGTGGGAAAGGACCAGAGAAGAGGTTTCAAGATGAGTGCACAGCAGTTTGAATTTCACCAGGGTTTTCTTTTTTGTTTTTCTTTTCGGCAGAAAGTCAATGGGGCTTGAGAGTCTGAAGGCTTTGGTATCCTCCTAACCGCGTCTACGATTACTCGTTTACTCTTACTAATTATGGCAATAATCTCGGGGCGGTTCAGGTTTCAAAAGCTTCACGCCTAATTAATTGCCCTAAACTCTTGTCTGGCAATTGGAGGCCACTCCCCCAGCAATAATTTAGCTAGGAATTTCCAATTTTATTGTCGCTTAATTAGTTGAGGAATGTGCTTAATTTATGCATAGTTTTCCTCAGCGAAACAACTTGTTCTTGGCTTTTCCTTTGTCTTTAGCCTTTGTTTATGTTTGGTTTCGTGTTGGCAAAGGCAAACTTTACCTTTTGCTTTTATCTGGTGTTTATTTGCATGTCTGTCGTGGCGGAATGAAGTGCAGACATTGCGAACAGCTGCCGTAGCGCGTTTTCCTCCTTGTAGCGCCACTTTGGCAAACAGCTCGGCGAACGGGTCGTATGAGTGATACTCAAGGCGCTGCCCCTCCGCGTGTTTGTGTGTGTGCCGGGTGTGTTTGCGTCGTGGGTGTGAGGGAGTGTGTAAACGCCAAGATGGCGCACTCGAGTATGTAAAGAAGACGCCAAGGCGTCAACATCGCCGAGTGCGGTAGCTTGGTAAACCGGAAGTGGACCACAAGCTACCCTGGCAGAAAATAAATTTGTTTAATTTTAATTATTCGGGAAAACCGGAAAGGACTATCTTAAAACAAAATAAATTTGTTTAGCTTAAAATAATATTTTCAAATATTTTAACTGAATACTAAGTGTAGCATTTTGGAGAACCGGAAATAGACCAATGACTACCGTATGGGAAAACAAATTTGTTAGGCTTAAAATAATTCTAATTTTAAATATTTGAATTATTTCGGAAAGCCGAAAAAACTATCCTAAAAATAAGACTTTATAATAATAAGAATTTAAAATATTTTAATTAGTTAATTATCAAGTACGGTATCTTGGAAAACCCTAAAGTAAATGAAAATTTGTTCAGCTTAAAAGAGTAATTTCAGTGCCATCAGCTTAAAATAATAATTTCACATACTGGTTTCATCAAAGAACTTTTAAAAAATAATTTTTAAAATAATATCTTAAAAGTAATTAGTTTTTAACTTAGTTTTATGTTGAATAATTTATATATTTTAATTTAATTAGTTGAAAAATGTGTTGTAAGTCTTATTGTACTACTAAGAATTTATTTAATTTGGGTTGGCTTTTAGTATTGCATTTAAATATTTGCTCCTTCTGGAAGCATTGTTTTTTAAATGCTTTATAAGATGATTTTTTTTTAAGTTTGGAGAAAAATATGACGACGTTTTGGTTTATAAAACCCTGAGCTACCCTATCTTCGCTTACATGCTGCTTAAGCTTTTTCATGTTGTTCATGGGCGTAAACATCAGCTGCCACGCCCCCCGCCCCCGTCCAGAGTGCATAATCGTTTAACGCCAAAAACGACCTTTGACTCGCTTGCTGCGAGTTTTCATTTAACTTACACGCCTTTTCATATTTTCACTTCATAAATTTTGCAGGCGCTCACCTACTGCGATCTGAAGTGCATCCACATGGGCGGTCTGGTGGAGGTACTGCGTCTTTATCCGGAGTATCAGCAGCAGTTCGCCAACGATATCCAGCACGATCTGACCTGCAACTTGAGGGAGGGCTACGAGAACCAGGACTCTGATATTGGACCCTCATTTCCCCTGCCCAGCATTAGTGAGGATGATGAGAATCGCGAGGAGGCGGAGGAAGCTCGCAAGGGGGAGAAGGAAAATGGTGGCGCAGCGCCACCTGCTGGTGCTTCTCCGCTGCACAACTTAAGCAATTCCCCCCTGCATGCAACACGATCTCCACTTTTGGGCAGCCTGGGAAGTCCCAGGAACCAGAGGTTGCATCAGCGGGGCAGGTCCTTGATTACCTTGAGGGAAACGAACAAGCGCCACAGGACTCTGAATGCAGCTTGCAGCCTGGATCGTGGTTCCTTCGAGGAGGCTGATCCCCTGGAGGAGGAGCAACAGTCGGCGGGCAAGAGACCCTCCCTGGAGCGACTGGACTCCCAGGTGTCCACCCTGCACCAGGATGTGGCCCAACTGAGCGCCGAAGTTCGCAACGCCATCAGTGCTCTGCAGGAGATGACCTTCACCTCGAATGCCATGACCTCCCACAGTTCACTGAAGTTCCCGCCCGCAAGATCCATACCAAATATAAGTGGAGTGGCAGCCACAAGATCTGGCGATGCAGTGGATCATGGCTTGATGGGTGGCGTTTTGGGAGCCGCTGAAATGGCAGCCATGCAACGCAGTTCATCACATCCTCCCGAGGTTTGGGGCAGGGATGTCCAGCTGCCCACCAGTAATACAGGTAGCTCCAAGGCCCCCTCACCAGTGGAGCCCAAAAAGATCATGACCAGCAGAAGCAGTCAAACGGATTTCTATCGCATTGATTTTCCCACCTTCGAGCGTTTTGTTCTGGCCAATCCTCGCCTGGTTTTGGGTCTGCTGGGCATTGAGCCGGCCATCAAAAACGAAATGGATCTGCTGCAGCAAAAGCAAACCCTGCAGATATCACCTTTGAATACGATAGATGAGTGTGTATCGCCGGCAGATCCCAATCTGGCCAGTTCCAAGGAGAGATTGATCACCACGTCGGCGGTTCCAACTCCTGGTCGCATATACCCGCCCCTGGATGACGAGAACTCCAATGATTTTCGCTGGACAATGAAGCACTCGGCCAGCCATCACAGTTGTTGCAAGAGCACGGATGCCCTGTTGAGTCCCGAGGAGCAGCCCCAGGTTTCCCTACTTCCAGCCCAGGAGGGTACTCCACCTCCAACTCAGCCTGTCCAGGAAGTGAGGTCATCCACGAAGAGGAACCTACGAAAGAGCACCAGTGGCAGTAACTCCAGCTTGTCCAGCACCAGTTCCAGTTCGAATAGCTGCCTGGTTTCGCAAAGCACTGGGAATCTGACCACCACCAATGCCTCGGTGCACTGCAGCAATAGTAGTCAGAGTGTGGCCAGTGTGGCGACCACGAGAAGGGCCTCCTGGAAGCTGCAGCATTCGAGGAGCGGGGAGTATCGTAGATTATCGGAGGCCACCGCCGAGTATTCACCTCCAGCCAAAACCCCACTTCCGGTGGCAGGAGTGAGCTACGACGAGGAGGAGAGTGTGGAGCTCCTGGGACCGCGAAGGAACTCGAGGCCCATCCTCCTAGGTGTTAACCAGAATCAGGGTCAGGGACAGGCCATGAATTTCCGCTTTTCCGCCGGCGATGCTGATAAACTGGAGAAGGGTCTGCGTGGTCTGCCCTCCACCCGATCCCTCCGAGACCCGAGTGGCAAATAAGCAGCTGGAGTCATTTACATGCAAACCGGAGTGCGTGATTTATGTCCTAATTAATACTGAAACACAAAGACGCTTGTACATTTAATATCTCTAAGATACAAACATAAACACACACACGAGTTTGGTTGTTCATCTGTTTCCCCCGTAGATTTATCGAAAATACCTACACATATTGTAAAGCATATCACAGAAGCCATGGAAATATTTTTATAAGGCTCACCTGTAATAATGAGAAAATTATTTATTTTCCTAACAAAAAATAAGCAAAAGATATACGCACTCAGAATAAAGGAAAACATATGTCAGCGGAAGTACAAAGCTTAGAGACCTCCGATTAATGATAAATACGAGTACGAGTATATCTTGCTTAGCAACAGAATATCACAATATCATTGACACTTACGAAAATGGGTGAAATGTTAGTTAAGTTGAATCAGCCTGAAGTTTTGAGGGATAATAATGATTAGAACCAGAACCCTATTTTGAGATTTAAGAACTGTATTTTAGAAAAGATATAGATACTGCTCTTAAATCTCTTAGGGTTCTCGGGACAGGAAATAAGGAGCTCTCCATTAAGTTAAGATCTGGAATTTAAGCATAGTTAGGCCAGCTCAATGACAGGAATTTCAAACGGGGATTCAACAGATTTGTAGACATTTAAGCTGTAAATTCATTCTAGTCACTGAGATGTGAGTTAACCTAGATTATTACCTAAGATAATCGACAATCGTGTGCTACATATATCGAATGGACAGAGTTCCACTTCAAAAGTGAGCTCTCGGGCATTTGGCCAAAAGTAATTTGTGATTCCAAGCGAGAAGGCGAAACAGGCAGCTCAATTCTCAGACTTGATTCCGTGTTGGTTTAATAGTGGGCTATACAAATAATCAACTGAAAACTGTGTAAATTTCCAAACATCCCCGTATATATCCTGAGTGTATATAGTATATGTGGTATGTGTACATTTGCTCCCCCAAAAACTATAAAGACTTGAGCTTCATTCTATCTTTGATGTAAGCATCCTATGATAATAAGTGTATAAGTTTTATATGTGTTTAGATGGATACATATTTTAGCCATAGTGTAAGCGGAATTATCCAGTTGAGAATCTAATAAACGTTTTTAAATGTTTTAACTAAATGTTATCGAGACTATATACTTGTATGTATCATATGTGTAGTTATACATTTAAAGAATAAAAGGATATTCGATATTTCAATAAACTTGATGTGACAAATTAAAAGGAAGATGGTGTTTCATTGGGTTTGAGTTGGCTTTTTCACCAATTTCCCAACGTTTTTTTTATATCCAACTTCCCTTGATGACTGCGTGACTCTGTTCCTTTGACATGACTGGCACTGCTTTAATGCGCTTAATTCAATTGGTCGATTGGTATCGTTTCTCTACCATAATCCGGTAACCTGATTGCCAAGTTTATTGTGTGTCAAGTTCGCATGTCAATTGGGGTATTAAGGCCCCTCGATTTGGGCATCTCTATGACTAAGTCCCCCTGGTGTTACTGGTTGAGTTAAGCGCATTAGCTTGTGTACCATATTTACCCAGAAATGGGTTTATACTGAAATTTACGAATACGTATATTCCTAGGAAAAAAACAGTTAACATAACGAAGGATTAAGGTAGGTGTAAACTTTTTCCCGAAATAGAATTAATATAGTATTTTTTTTGTTTTAATTTTTTTAAGTGCATATGTATAATCTTGTTAAAACATGTACATTACAAGTAGGTTCTACATTCTGAGATGTAAGACTTATACACAAACCCTGGGACCTAAGTCCTCATTTGTACTAAAAAGCTGGCAAATATTTACAGGCAATGTATGTTCTGAAACATAGCTATTTAAAAGCTTTTGGGAAATACTTTATAAATTCAAATCAACTTAACAAGAAAGATATAGTTTTAAATTTTAGAAATACATTTCTACTATATTGCATCCTTCTGATAATTAACTGACATTTTTATAAATGGGTCTACTCTATAAAATAAGCTCCTTAAAAGTTGATATCCTTGCAAGTACCAGAAGCTTTCCTACCTAAACGGATATCCCAACCATGTAGAACCCATTTGAGAGCTTAGAGTCCTTGAGCTTTTAGTAGAACCCCCATTGGGTGTTAGAAACCACTAAAATCCTTTCCAAAAAAGCTCTCGACATCGCACTCGAAAACCGAAAATCAGCTTGATTAGCTTTGAAATATAATTATCATATGCCAAAGTGCACAGCAGATATTATTTTTAGCAATGGCGTTGGGGCTCTAATTAGCTCTGAGCCTCATTAATGCAGCCATTATCACGAAAATAATTTATTTCAAAACTTTGCCGAACATTTTCGCTGATAGAAACGATTTTGTGTGTGGGTGAAGTTGGCGAAGCCCCCGAGAAAAAGAGGAAAAAATTAATGTTAATAACTTGAAACTATTATCAAACTCATTGCGGTGTGTTTTCCCAGTCTCATTTTCAGTTTTCCAATTTTTTTTTTCGCTTCAACGACAAGAAAAACTACTCGAGCAAAGAAATTAAGCTAACTACTCCTATTTTTTCACTGTTATTGCGGTCGCAATGGCACAAATGCCTCAGTGGGCATCCATAAAAGAGCATAAAAGTGGGGAAAAGTTTTTCACAAAACTTTACAAGGATGGCGACGGGTGGTGAAGGGGTTGTGGAAAAGCTGGAGATGGAGCCTTAGGAGCTTAGAAGTTGTCGCTTAATAAGATGCGCTTAAATTGCCCGATTGGAATCATTGGCGGGCATTGCCCGAATTTCGAAATTGCCAACGTGGAGCAAGTGTATATTGTTTTAATTAGGATCGCAGACATCGGGGGCAATTAGATGGGCTGTGGGGCAGAGGGGCAAGGGGCGTGGCCATCCTCTTAATTACGCAAATACAAATTGGTCTATCGCATGCACTCTGATTTTGAATTCGCAAATTTTGACCATCCGAATGGGTGTGCAATTTCGGTCCGGCAACTGACGACATTCATGATGCTAGTTAGCAACACACACACCCAACAATGGCTATTGATTGCAACCAGATACGCAACACAGATACTCCGCACAGATACGCCACACGCACACATCTGCATTCGGGCAAGGACCAGTCATAAGCGTATAGTAATTTCTGCTCCAATTCTGCTAAAAACAATACCAGCTTGCACTTGTGAATGCTCCTCCTTCTGCTTAATTGTGCTGCAAAAAAAGTTGATCCACCTCTCCCAAATTTAATTGAACTTCGTTGGTATCCTTAAAGTAACTAAAAACTAACTGAATAAATTGTAATCAACCTGTGCGAATAGAAAAGTTCAAATAAACAACCAAGAAAATAAAACAAAGCCAGTCGACTTTCCACAAGATACTTTTACTTGGTGAGTTTTCATTTCTATTCACTGGTACACAAATATTTCAAGAGATTCTTAGTTACTTCAGTTATCTCCCATATCAAAAGACTTTATTTTTTATACACTTTTTAACAAAGACTTATTCAGTTTTCGTTTGATTTCTGTAAGCTTTATTCACACTAAATACCACTAGAGCTTATTTTGTTTAAATTGGTTGGGCAAGCAAAACATTTTCAGTGTTACAACATATAACATTACCAAAATGTTTGGAATTATCAGCACACTACAGCTTTTAGTTTATTTACGATGCCAGTTTCACTTGCCAACCAATCGCTTCCAAGCCGATTATATATTTATGACCGAAATTCGAAATCAATCGAGAACTCCCGGCCGCCCGGGGCTGAAGCATCCAACTGCTCCAATAATTTCTAATTTATTTTAAGTAAAAGGGCCAAAGCAAACGAACATAAAGCAAATTACCAAACGTAATCGATGGAGCGGCACAACAAGCCAAGGGCCACGGCTAAAAAAAGGGGCCTGGGTGAAAACTTTTGCACCAAATAAAAGAAATGACTAGCCGTCGGTGTGAGCTGAGTGTATGAGTGTGTGTGGGTGGGTGGATGGGTGGAAGGGTGGGTGTTAAGGTGGGCGGAAGGACGTTTCACAAGTTTCCCACTGAAATTCAATTGAACTGCAAGCGGGCAGAGCTGCAGTCACCATGCTACTCCAGGCACAAATAGAGCACTCATAAAAAAACTTTAAAAATTAATATAAGTTAAAAATTAAAAGAAAGCCTTACATATTTAAAAAGTATGGTTTTTAAAGTCATATAACCGAAAACTAGATATTATTATATTTATATGTATATTATTAGATATTAGAAAACAATGTATATTTATAGAAGAGTTTTAGAATAGAGAATAAACATTTAACGAACAAATAAAAAAAAAAAAATAGCTCTTAAAAGAAAATTAAAAAAAAAAGGAGTTTTAGAAAAATTGTGAATGAATATGTAAGGAAAGTTTTCAAAAAAGAAAATACATTTTTAAATATTAAAAAAGATTGTTGGGACATTTTTTTTAGATATTTAAAAATTTAAGTTCAAATTATAGACACATACAGTATAGAATAATTTAAAGAAGTAATAAATATCTTGTTTCCCCAAAAACTCAAATGTTAAGCTATGCTATATGGTTTCAAATTAAATATTTTATAAATAATAATGTAAAATATAATAATATTCTATGCTATCTGGTTTTAAATTAAATATATATTATATATAAATATTTTATAAGCATATAAACATTTTTTTCCCTGCATTTCAAAGAAGTCGGACTGTTGGTATGTCTGTGGGAAATTTGTGGTGCGAGTAAGTCAGCCGTGACTTCCGATAGCCGTCGCCGCCGTCTATCGACTGTCGATTGCCGATGGCCGATTGCCGACAGGAGGCAGCCCTAATGTGCGGTTCATTACGCAGAGCTGACCGCACTGCACTCCACTCCGGGGGTAAAAGGAAAAACAGCCCCGTAATCGCATTAAAAGGATTCAGGGGAGTAATTAGCAAAGCAGCAAAGCGATACCCGGCCCATTCAAGCGTCCTTTTTCCCCGTTGACAAGTGGACAGCGTTTGATTAGCTAATGCAATTCCGCTCCAGTTGCATCCGCCAAAACCCGCGGCACTCATTCGATGCGAAAAATCCCTCAATTGCCTGTACAGGTAACAAAGAATGGAAGTTCCACTCCACTTTTTTTTTTTTTTTTGCTTTGCTTTCTTCTTTTGCAACCAACTTTTTTGCAACTTTTGTGGCAACTTTTTTGCCACACTCACACACTCACTCACACAGGGGAAGAGGAAATGAGTGACTGTACGAGAGTGGTAACAATTTTTACAAAAGCGGAAAAAGTTGCCCTTTAAGCTCTTTGTCATACGAAATGCCATACCCGCCCACCCGCTTGGCATTATTCGGCGAAGGTTCGGGCCAAGTTTATGGCATGCACAAAGCATTCAGTTAATACGCACTTAATAGTCAGGTCATAAATTTTAAATACTGCTAAATGGCCGCCCCAAGATATGTGTTCGAGTGTGCTTATATTAATGCCCAGATATGTAAAGCAAAGCATGCATACAAAATCTACAGCGAACACATACATTTATCATTCGCAGCCCGATTATCGCCTTTTACATCCAAGACAAAATATTCGTCGGGGATAATGGGGAAAAACTTGAGGCACTTCAAGAAAAAATTCAGTTATAAGTAAGAAATATGATTGCTTTAAGATCTCAGTACCATTAATTCATATATTTTTGTTAATAAACTAAGTATCTTGTAAAACAATTTTAGTTTTTCTTATAACAATCTTGATGATCCAAAAGAAATCCAAAAATGTTACCATTTCGCATAAAAAATAGTCGTAGATTAAAATCTTTAAAAAAGTATATACAATTTCATAAAAATGGTATCAATTATGCATCTGAAAAATCATACATTTTTTAATTATGAAAATTGCTTCCTCAGATTTTTAAAGATTCCCTGATTAAGTTTGTGGCCAATTGTAACCTTTTCGCATAAAAAATAGTCTGAGATTAAATACTTAATCCTACTTACTTATACCTATTGTATATACAATTCCATTAAAATGGTATTAATTTTAGTTTGCATCTGAAAACTCATTCATTTTTTAACTATGAAAATTGCTCCCTCAGATTTTTGTGGATCCCCTGATAAAGTTTGCGGCACAATAAAGGAAATGAAAATTCAGCGAGCAAATATGAATTCCGAAAACTGTAAATGTCAAAGTTTTTAAACCAATGTAATATCAACTTAAAGGTAAAGTTATAAAAAAGTTTAAAAATTTTTCCATTTCCGGGTTTTGCCATATGTTTAACCGGTTGGGAGGAAAATCGGAGTGATGTTCTTAAAGCATATCCACCCACTTTGTAGGGTTCTTTGGGTTGTCTGCCAACTGTAAGTACTCGAAATTACAGTATTCAATTACCAAGCGTTTAGTTGCCGCTGCGACCTTGTGAGTGGGAGTGGGAGTGGGTGGAGTAGTTTGCCCCAGCACTTAAAGTTCGCCATCCTTTGGGGGCAAGGATTTTATTGCTTGTCTCAAAGTTTTCGCTCGTCTTGTTTTACGACTTTGTCTAGCAACATTTTTGCACGAGTGTATTTATGGGCCAAGTGTCACCCGCAAATGCAGGCCACACCCACCGCCCATCGCCCACCACCCACTCCAAACACATACATTCCTTGGAGTTCGCCAACTTCGACGAGCGCATAAAAATGATGAGTTATTTGTTTTTTAGTGCATAATTTATGAGTTAAATGAGTTTTTCATATGCGAACGCGTGGCTGACAGTATTCGTTATGGCTTTGGGCGTTGTTCTACAGATTTGTTAGAAGCACACAACCACTGCGACAACGGGGAACCCCCAAAAGCCACCCAAGACCACCCAGCCACCCACTGAAATACACGGCCGAAGACTGAGTGTCGTGCATGTTGGCTGTCTTTTTATTTATGACTTTTACGCGTGAAACTTCATTCGAAAGCGTTTAAGTGGAAGCACACACAAAAAGATTTCCTCACCCAGGACCTGGCAAACTTTTGTTGCCCCACGCACACCAATTTGAAAACGTACAGAGAACAAAATATATTTAATAACTTACTTAACTAAATAACAATGTACTTATTCTAAAAAAATATTAAAAGCAACCCACTTTACCACACAAAAAAAGTTTGGGTTAAATATACCAATATATAGTTCAATGGGCCCAACCAAAGTCTATAAAATAGTCCATATTATCTTTGGCCCAACCCATCGAACTCTCAATTTGACCAATACTAGTTTTACTAGTAAATAGTAACCAATGTTACAAAAACCTAGTGATATCACTATCTTGAATATTATCCTATCTCGACAGTTACACGTTGGTCAATTTTATCCATAATTTTTTTTGTGTATGTGGTCAAGCTTACAATGAAAAAGATCATAAAGAAGTTTTAATTTTTTTAGAAGAATTTTTTTTATCCGGAACCATCTTAAGTAGGCTCATCCGTAGTTCTTCCAAAGTTTTTCTCTATCTGCACACACACTCGCATATGCGGCACTTAAACATGCTCTTTGTGGCTTGACTTGATGGCACGTTTATCATGCAAATTGCGCCTAATTGTCCGGAATGGGTTTTCCTTAAACTTAAACATACTTTCCCGTTTCGAACTTGCTTGGTGGCCGAAAGCAATAAAAGCAGTCAACGGCAAACGGCAAACCAAAATATTACCAATTCCTAGCAAACAAAATTTTCAACGCAGCTTAACAGGCATTGTGATTTAATTGTTTTTGTGTGCTGGGCCGTTAGAAAAAATAACGTAACCCTTTTTTTGCGTGTTTTAACCCTTCTCCACCCACTAAGCGATTTTTTTTTATGCTTTTCTTGTCTGCTTTATTTACCGAATTGAGCTTGCTTCGTCTCTTTCTGACTGCCGCCCAAGTGGTGGGCATTAAATTTTAACGGTAAATGCGCGAAAAGCGTCGCAACTTTAAATGAATTGTTTGGGCGCGGGTCCAGACCCCTCGGATCCGGGTTCGAGTCCGGTCCTAAGTCCAGGTCCAGGTTTAGGTCCTGCTCCGTGGGCCCATGTAAATTAGAAGCGGCTTTGTTTTCGCCCAGCTTTTTGTTTCTGCTCAATTTTTGTTTGGTTGGCTTCTTCTTATTCTGTTTGCCTGCTCTACCGGAAGGTAAAGTCAGTTTTACGGGCAGTTTGTAAAAGAGGTTTATAGGTATTGCCTAATTGTAAAAAAATTGGATACTTACTACAGTGTGTCCGTTTAGAAAATGTTATTAATATTATAACGTATTAGAAATTTAAGATTTTTAAAGTGTTTTTAGCAAAAAATATTATACGAAAAAAAATGATTATACGAAAAAAAAATTTCAGGACCCTAAAGTAACCAAAGAAACAAAAAAGAAACTTTTTCATTATTTTAATTTTAAATCAGATTTGTATTGCATTTAGAACAAATTGACTTTATGGTATAAAAATAAAAATACCTTTCGATTTTTGTATCACTAGTTGTGAGGTGCGCTTCGTCACTACGTGTTTTGACGTTTACTGTCATAGTTGCAAATATATTCGTAGTTAAAAATATTTGAGCATTTAAATAACTTAAATTATAAAATATTAGGTAATATTATCTTTTTAACTATTTTTAAAATAATATGTTCTATAGAATGGAAACCTTAAGAATTTTGTAGCAGGGTATCCCCACTTCGGTATACCTAGTTTAAATTAGATTTTTTCTGTTTTGGCTTTTTTTGTTAGTCTTCACTGCTTACATTGTTTTTGTTTTTTGCTTTGTTGTCGATTGCTTTGGCCGGCGGCATTCATTTGGCAACGCTTGGCTGATGAATCTGGCCGAATCTCCAGCTCCGAATCTGTGAATCTCGTGGACGAGGTGGATGCGGATCCCCGAATCCCCGTTTCTATGCCTCTGAAACGGGGGAACGGTGCTCGGTGCTGTCCCGAAATGTTTCCGGCTGGTGTCAGGCCATCAATCTGACCTCCGGCACCGCAATGTCCCGCAATGGAGGAAGATACAGATGTAGAGATACAGATACGGTGGCCGCCGCTGGCCTCTAATTTAAAAACTCTTTTACGCCGTCTCGCCTCAAATACGCTGCCGCCCAATAATGTGAATTTTATGTAATTGAAGTGGCAGCTGTTGGGCCAAAAAAAACAGTGCAGAAAAAGGAGCTTTGGAAAAACACGTTGAGAAATGTAATAGCATAACTCTTTGGCAGCTTAGGTTGGCTCTGCCCGTTGCCCTTTGCCCTCTGTTCTTTTCGTTCTGGTGGAAAAGCCCGAGGCATTTTAGCCAAAGTGACAAACTGTGCTGCGGCCTCAGAGGGGCGTAGTGAAAATGGCTAAAAGGGGGTGGGGGGCCTGAAACTTTACTGCGGTGGCCACTGAATGCGATTTAATGATGTGGGGCCTCCGGGATCAGAGGGCGTGGGAGCTATCGAATTCATTTCATTGCCTCCCACTCGCAATTATTTCAGCCCGGTTAAGGGAATAATTTATTGGCCGGTACATTCCATTCGATGTGGCGGATTTCCATGCATAATTAGCCATTTATTTGGATGGTCAAAGAAGGCTTTCGTGGATATAAGAATAAAGTTAGTTGGTACTTTAAGGATACTTTTTGATTTTAATAAAAAAAACATTACTTAAAATCTAAAAAACAGAATGTTAAATTGCTTAGTCAGTTGAAAGGGTGCATTATTTATTTACTTGTTATAGAGATGGTAAGCTCCAAATAATCCCCATTTCCCACTCTTTTCAACCCTTTCATAACCGCTTTTTACGCTTGGCATATTCCATTCACAGCCATTTTCGATGTGTCCACACTTTCCCGGTTGACAAACTGTTCCATAATAGAATTCTAACCAATTCATTCAATAACTAACCCACTGCCATTTATTCCGATGGCCAAAAAAGGCTTTCCTGGTTATAAGAATAAATATATTTGGTTTTTTAAAGATATTTTTTTTATTTGAATAAAAAATAAACATTATTTAAAACCTATTAAATAGAATGTTTAATTGCTTAGTCAGTTGAAAAGCTGTATTAATTATTTACTTGTTATAGAGTTGGTAAGCTCAAAGCAATCCCCATTTCCCACTCTTTTCAACCCTTTCATAACCGCTTTTTACGCTTGGCATATTCCATTCACACCCATTTTCGATGTGTCCACACTTTCCCGGTTGACAAACTGTTCCATAATAGAATTCTAACCGATTCATTCAATTACTCTCCCACTGAAATCACTTTTCACGCTCTTTGGCACAGAGAAGTGACCTTTTTTCCGGCTCCCCCATTTTGTTTGGGATTTGTACGATGATGATTGGTCTGGCCACGTGTCAATTAAAATAAATTTCCACAGCTTAAATAAATCGATGCCCGATGCTGGGACACTAATGTGATTAAGCGCCAAGTTCAAATTAAACAAATACAGCGGCAAAAGTCAACATTTCAGCCAATGGCAATGGCAATTGTGGCTGTAAGTGTGCGGAAAATAAACAATTTTTTATATCGAGTGCGGTGGGGCGGCATAAATTATGAAGGATGTCGGATGGAATTGGAGGTTGCAGGAATTAAAAATCGCGGCTGTTGTCGCATTAACATTCAGGGGCTTTTGGCCACATCAAAAAGGAAAGGTTATGACGGTCGAGGGGGTGAGTATCAAAAGATCCCCGAGAAACATTTACATGTTGTCTGGCAATAAAAGGCGTTGCTAAGTCTGAGGTTAATTTTCGTAATGCGATGTAATTTTTAATGTCCCCTCCGAAAAAGGGCTGTTCCAATGGAGCGGCTTTACGAAAAGGGCGTTAAAATTCATTGCCATGAAAATGTTCAATGTATAAACATTTTAAATCCGGCAAAGTACCCTATGCATCGTATCCCCTGAAATAAAAATGAGATCGGCCTTCGGCATTGAAAGGCTGCAGCAATGCCCTTTGGTTGCATACAAAATTAAATTTATTTATTTTTCGCTTGTGTTTTCCCTTTTGGTGGCTGTGTCAGGATTGGCGCAATTACACGCTCGTCCTTCGGCAATTAACGAATGCCGGCCAAAAAGGCAATGGCCAAAAGGGAAACTGCCAATATGCAAAAAAGCCAAGAGTTGCAGCGGGGCCCACTTATTTATCAAATCGTCCCGGATTTCCCCCACAGCCCGTGGCCATTAATCTCAAAGACAGACATAAAAGCGATGCTTTTTCGACCTTAATTAAAGACGCATATTGCCCGCATTATATTTTTCGTTTTTCAGCTTTTCTTGGCCTTTGCAACAGCAGCTTTTCCCCAGTTCGGTTCGGAAATAAAAACATAAATAAATATTTGCGGAGGCGGTCTCATTAAGTCCGTCTGCACTGCGAGCTGTCTAATTGCCAACTAATGAATTCTATTTTTTGTATTCCTCCCTTTGAGGAGTTCTTTAAATTGTACTTCAAGTCAAGCGGTGAGGAGAATCTGGGTAATGGTATATCTACAATTAAAGTGTATACTCGAATTCATCTAAAAATGGCCTTTAGGTCTGAAAATTCTAATTTAATGTATTAAAAGCATTTATTGTCACATTCAGCATACACAGTGGCCATTTAAATTTGTGTGAAATTCAATTCTAATATAATTTGTTTGTTGTATTTGCTTAATAGCAGAAAACAATGTTTCACAAAATTAAACATAGACATTAAATTTAATTAAATTGTTTGAGAGTAACTGTTCGCAAACAAATCATTTTAGAATTTAATGAAAATTAAGTATGCAATATAAAACCAGAAATTATGTTCGAAATACTTTAAACAATGGCCTCTGTGATCTAAACTTAATTAAATAACACTGTAAATAGGTAAAACTCTCAGATCAGTGCGTTTTCTATTTTATTTATATGTTAACATGTCACTTGCATCCAAAAGGGTAAAAAACAATATAATTGCCATTTAAAAGTGGCTTTTTTACGCATCTGTGCCATGTATAAATTATTTGTTTTCTAACAATCAAACATCAACTCTTTAACAATTCAATTGTAATTCCGCGTTTCTCGACGATTGTTCAAAAATTCATCAGCAAAAAATGTGAATGTTTTTTGCAACTATTTCGCTTTGTGGTGGAAATACACGTTTGCCCGATGAAAATGAAAACTCGCAGGCACAAAGACAGAGCAAATTAGAAGCACAAACCGGAATAATAAATAAATAAAACGAACCTGGACAATGGGAAAGTTGGGAGTGCGTCTGGCAGCTTTGGGTTAAGCAGGCCAGCCCCCAGTTGACCCAAGAACTTTGGCCATAACATCGCAAGAAGCTGGCCGAAACAATTACAAAACTGATTAGAAAATCTGGGCAACCGGAGGCAAACACACGCACCATTGTTTTGCCTACGCCCTCATCTGGATTTCCGACTGCCACTGGAACTGGTATCTCCTGGATCTCTTGTATCTTTTAGTTTGTCTGGATGGAACCGGCTATCTTGGTGTGGGCCAACAGAAACAACAGACCGCACAATTTGCAGAAACAACAGTGGGACAACGCAAAGCCAACAGGACTCGCAAAGGGCAAAGGAAAAACTATAGAAAACAAAGGTCGAATGGGAAATGGGATGGTATGGGTTAGGATGGGTGTACTTAGGGGGGCGTGGCAACCGCAACCTTGGTATTGAAAATCGAAGCCGAAACACGCTCTCTAATGCGAGGGGTTCGCCCAGACAGAAGGCATTTACGGTTGACTCTAATCGAGTTAGTCAGCGACACCTTAAATATTCTACGAGTCCCTGACCGAAAAAAGGTAAAACAAGAGACAAAACCCACAAAAGGAAGCTGCGGAACCATATGCGGTTATCCTTACACTCAGAGAAAATTTTCCTTACATTTTTAAAACAGAAATATGTATGTAAAGCTCATTTTAATTGTAAGTTATAGACAATTTTACAAATATATCCCACAAAACATTTGGTATGTAATACATACCTTTTTTAAAAATATATATATATTTGTAATATATTTTTAGAAATTTGTCAGTATTAAATTAAAAGTAATATGTACTTTTCAAACATGCCCATTAATAATGCATCTAATTTTGATTCAATAGTTAAAAATAAGAACAGGTTCCCTATAGATGGTATAGAAACTTTTTTGATATAAAAATTCAGCTTCAATTCTATGATGTATTTCTTACTAAAATTAGTCTATTTCTCTAGTTCTTTTTTCAATTTATAAAAATTATAAGAATTATTATGGATGATTTATATTAAATTACAAGTACTTATGAAGTACAGTCTTGTTTGCTAATAACTCTGATCAAAAGGCTTATAGCTTTTCTTTCCTCCGGGGATATTTTTTCTAAGTGTAGACCCTGTTCTCGTTTGTTTTCCTTTTTGGGCCTATGAAGATGTAGCTGGCTATGTACACACTGGTATCTCCCTTTGCACTGGCCGCTTGGCCATTTTAAATTGCAGCTTTTGGCCCTCTTTTTGGACAGCTGGCAAATGAGTTTAGGTAGCTGACCAAGCATCGCCTGCCAGTTTGGCTTTTCCCTTTTCGCATGCTGCACTCGGACCCCAAATAAATTTCGACTGCCCCCCGGAATTTCCCCATTCCCCCTCCACAAATCCCCCGACCTTTTTTCAGAGCGATGCCAATAACGATAACAATAATTGCCGTCCAGGGACAAATATGTTCACCATTTTCCAATAGCGTCAACCGATGTTTGTTTCTAATAAAAAATGAACGCAGCGTGCGCACAGCTGTAACTGTAAAAGCTTTTCAACTGTCCAGTTCGGCCACATATGTCAGTGTGTGTGTGTATCAGTATATGTGAGTATCTGTGTGGGCGGTGTCTGCCTGTGTGTGTGTGTGGGTGTGACCAACGCCAATGTTTTGCTTGATTCCACATTTGTTTGTTCATTGGATTTGTGTTTTTTTATTTTTCGCTCTTTTTTCGATTTCTAGTTTTGGGACCTTTTCACCCCTTCCATCATTTTGTACTCTCCACTTGGCAATTTTTTTTTATTTTTTAAAGCTCTGAAATCGATTTGAGTTAAACGTTCTTCAAGCACTGGCCACCCTGCTGTTTTTGTTGTTGATATTTGTTATTGTTTCTGGCGCTTGTTTATTTATTTGTTTTGGCATTTCACGGAGCATGGCGCAAAACGCTGGCCCTTTTGGCATGACTGATTTTGTACCATAACCCAGGATACCATATACCATACAATATATGTATTTGTATGTATCTGGGGCTCAAATACAAATGGGGACTCGTGTGCGTCCGAGTTCTGAGTGATTGCTTGGGATTTGCCGGGTCCATGGATACGGGAAGAGCTTACAAATTTGAGTCACTTTTCACCAGCCGGACTATTAAGCATTTGGCCAGAATGCCAAATTAACAAATGGGTTGCATTCGCTTGCCGATTCATTTCAGGTCTATAATAGGTAAACCGGTGGATAAGCGAATGGGACCTTTATTTTTGACCTTTTTCTAAATATGTTTCTGCTAGTCCCATCGATGAAAACCGTCTCTTTTAAATTGTTTGATTCTATTAGGAATTGTTTTAGATGTTGGAGTTGTTATAAAATTAGTTTGTTGCTTTTAAATTATTAAACATTTAATCTAAATTAATTTTATGTCGTAGACCTTCAATCTATGAATGGATTACACAAGTTTACAAAATAAAATTTTTCAAATGCTCCAAGAAGGATGAGGGTTATTCTTGGTAGACTTTAATTACTAGATCACAAAAAGAAGTCGAAACATATTTTTGGGATACGTTTTTGTAAGAGATTTTTTAAGAACAGTTTTTGGTATCTCAGAGTTTTTAATTATATCTCCAGTTGCGCTTAACCAATTTAGGTGATATATGCTTTGGCTTACAACTATAATGTCACCCTTTAATATTCCGAATAAATGAATAGGCTACATTGAGTGTATTGTGAGCTACAACCTGCCAAACTTTGAAAATGTGCAATTTCTTAACACTTTAGTGACTACAAGGTGTCTGTTGATATGCTAAAAACTTTAAAATAATTCCAAATTTTCAAAGTTTGCCGAGCTGTAGCTCACAATATTCTTCGCATTTCAATTTTCCTTTGTCTTGAATCCCACACAAACATTTTGGCCCATTTAAAACTACTGATTGGCATTGAATGTCGCCAAAGGAATGGGATGGAAGGACCTTTCCCGTTGCATGGCGGATGCCATCCGAGCACGAGTTCAAAAGTAATTTACCCTCAAAGGGCAGTACAAAAGGACGGCCGTTTGCAGATTTCAAGCCCAACCAGAATTCCGATTCCAAAGCATAAATAGCTGCCCGATGCACTTGCCCATATCCACATATCCTTCGTATTCCCATCAGCATCCTTTTTGCAGCCTTGCACACGAGCGGTCATAAACTTAAAGCCTTCCAGGATCCCGTACCCTTTTGTGTGTGTGTGCGCCTATCGGCTGAGGGAAAGTTTTCTAATTAAGTTACTCATACGCACCGGGTGCCCGAGTGCATATGACTGACGTGAAAGTAATTTTCATAAAAGGGAAGTGGGTAGCCGGGCCGTTTTCATGCTGGCTGTGAAAGAGAAAACCTCTAAAAAACTTAAAGCTCCAAAGTCAAATTACCAACTCGGCTTTAGGTTCGTCTTTGGGAAAGTTCCAGTACAGTTGATCATCCGAAATAGGAACCTTGATTCTGTGGAATTTTAGGAAGCATTTAGTTTCGGTTTTGGTGGTAGCTCAACTTTGTTGTGCATTCTTCTATAACAAGGTTATCATAACTATTGTATTAGATTTGAATGTTAGTAAATTTGGTTTTAATAGAAAGCTGGTTTATTTTAGTTTAGCTGGTTTATTTTTCAATATATAACTTTTTATCTTGTAATTAAAACTTATAGATAATAAAATTGCTGTGCTGCTGATCATAATTGGCAATTTAGAAAGTTGTTTATGTAATGAAAGTGGAAATTGTTTTGCAACACAATTTTCAATTTATTTTGCAATATTTAAATGCTTTCAACGTTTAAATAAACTTAATGATATCATATCAGGTGAAATTCTTTAAACAAAAGTCGGTCTGTATTAAGCTACGTTTCAATTTTAATCAAATTCGGTTTTAAAATATGGTTTTAAAAACATTTATTGGCTTATAACGCGATTCCTCATTTTAATAATTTTACGTTGCAAATGAATTAAGATAGAATTTGAAAGTTAGTTTATATATGTTTTATGTGTTTAATGAATTTATTTAAAATTTAAAAGTATATTTATATTTATTTTATGTTAGTACTTTAATAAATTAAGTTTTGTTTTCAAGCGTTAAACATTTCTTCAGTGCAATTTAAAAACCATAATGGCTGTGGTTCAAGAATATTTGTTTTAAATTCTGAAAAATATAACTAAATCTGCATTAAGCTGCCGAATTTCTACTGTACTTGCCGCATTTGCCACGCTGCAATCCCAAGACATCTGCCGGCTGCCTATTAAATGGACTACGCCGCGTCTTTGACGTGCCTTATGGCCCCATGGCCTTATGGCCTCCTG
This sequence comes from Drosophila subpulchrella, assembly GCF_014743375.2. Lineage (NCBI taxonomy): Eukaryota > Metazoa > Arthropoda > Insecta > Diptera > Drosophilidae > Drosophila > Drosophila subpulchrella. Next base: position 17,368,422 of record NC_050611.1, read on the forward strand.
GCAAGGCTCTGAAAATAAGCTGCAACATTGTAAGATTGCTGCAACATGCTTAACATAATTATAAAGTTGCCAGCACAGCTCGCCCCCACGACTTTGTCGTCCTTGTTAATTCAGACACTTTGCACGTAAAATGTATGAAACACTTTTCCCCGCCCGGCGGCATCATCATCGTCTTCGGCTGAGGCTCCTTCCCCGATCCCCGATCCCCATCTACATTTTAGCCTTCTTAGCAGGTCGTCCTGCGATTTCCATTTCCCAGCGCTGCTGCGGCTGAGGTCGCTGCTTGTTTTACTTTTAATTGGAAATCTCAAAAGATTAGTTATGCTTCGGTGCCAAGAAGCCTTTCCCCGCTGCCGCTGCTGCGAGCCAGGCCCTCGTAATTGGTGCATTGCAATTCAAGAGCCCAACATGCACGGCTGCCTGTGTCTTGAGGCCAAGTGTATATACACATCACACTGCCTTTCAAATTGTATGCAAGCAGGTCAAATAATGGCAACAAACGAGCATTTTTCATACGCCCAAAACTTTGTGCGAAGCCATGCAAAAGTTACGTATACGCAGCGTTGCCTCTCGAGTCCGCCGCCAATCATTAAGTTTGGCAGGGGCTTAGGGGAAATTGATGAAGCTGGCAACTGCAAGTGACACCAAGTAACTCCCCGATTCACTGCTTTAAGCTGATTTTCCTGCAATCTTGGAAGATGGTGCAAAAATCCCAACTAATTGCTTTCTCAGCCAGTGGCCAAAGGCCCCAGAAAGAAAACCTGAAAGGGTCAAACCAGAGGGCACCAAAAAAAAAAAAAAGAAGCACAATATGAAAATAGTCAAAAGCGAGGTGAACCAGAGGCCAAACTGCAGTTGGCCAAAGTTGTCAACGGCACACAAAACTTTGGCGACAAAGTGCAATCAATGGTGAATTATCACCCATTTCAATGAGCCGCGCTTGGCCCCTTGGAAGTAAAAAGCACCCGAGGGAGAAACTTGAAGTAGTGCCAAGAAAAAATAAGTTGTAAAAGCGAAAAAATGGCAGAGAAACTCGTAAAGGAAAACGAATCAATTTTTAAGGCTTCTCAGCGACTTGTCAATAACATAAAAGGAGCGCTGAGAAATTATTTCATTTTTCCATTTGCCATATTGGCTATAACCAGCGATTGTTGAGTGATTGGGCTGATAATTGACGGGGAATTAATGCAGATACCCTTTAGTCTCAGGCTAATAAGTTCAGTGAGATACTGTGATTTTATTTTGAGTTTCTGAATTAAGATTGCCTTAATTTCTGAGATTGAAAAAATTCTTAACTTAGATTTTTCCCTGAAAGTTTGCCTATTAGCTAAACTTTTTTTTGGCCCACAAAGGGGAATCTCCATATTTGACTTACGCGCTCATGACCTTTTACTAGAATAAAGCCTTAAATCTTTTCCATTCAGACAGGGAATTCCCAGTTTGTCTGGTGGAAGCACACAGTGGAAGTTTTCGTTGTGAATGATTTACGATTTTTGTGTTTCTGGCCTTCTGAACTTGGCTCTTTAAACCCCAGCGATGGTCCAGTTCTCCTGGGTTATATTACGTATTAAGTTTAAGTAAACTTGGATTTCTTTCTAATTTATTTCCTGATTTATTGTGGTTGAACTCGAATCCTTTATATGATTAAAGAAACCTGTTTGGTTGAACTTTGCCTTAAACTGGCTCACTTCGTTGAACACCTTGTCACCTGAGAGGTGGAAAATCCTGCTCCTCTCACCTGCGGCCAGGTGACAGTTTCAGTTCGCCTTTTGTGCGCGGCACTTCAACACTAATGCGCGACCGCATAACGGTAATTTATGCAGACATATTGTATTTCAAGGACATGCTCATTACACGCCACCCGCGTCTTTGTTGTTCTTGCTGTTGACCAGGGAAACTGGAGTTGGCCAAGTAGAAGAGGCTACCGGCATTAGCATTTCCAGGGACCGGACTGATTTTCATAATATCGCAAGGGGTAGTTCCACTTTCATAAGAAGCTTGGGACGCAATTGAAGATTTTGTACTTATGTATCCACTCCAAATTTATTTATTTATTATGATAATAAATGTATTTCAAAATTTGTAATAAATCTTAAAGATTTATAATCCATTGAATGCGGCTATATTCAGGAACTAGATTGATTTTAATAATGTGGCAAGATGCTGTTTTATTTGATAAGAAGCTTGCGACGAGTTAAGTTATGTGTTCTCAAAAATACGAAAATAATTTAAATTTAAGCTTTTAATAACTGCCTTTATAAATTACATTTTGAGGGACCTATACAAGTATGTTAAATCATGTTTAGATTGACCTGACTTTTTAAGTTAATTAAAACATTTTATAAATGTGGATATAGATCGTGTTGGATTGGCAAGTCTTTTTAATTTCATCGGAAATTTAAGATCTGTTTTTATTGCTAATATAAATTTTATTTAATATTTTCCATTGGATATATAAGGCACCTATTTCTGTATTCTTGATATTATTAATATATCGTTTTAAAGCATGCATTTTAATCCATTAAATTCCTTAATAACACACCCTTAAGAATCTTAGAATGAATATTTCCTCAATGGAACTCACACGAATTTCAACTGTCATCAAAAGGAAATCCCGGGTAATTTAATTGGTCTGAAAGAGAGTTAGGAGATTCGGTTAGCTTCCTTTATTGTTTTTTCTTCCGTTGCTTGATGTCCCACCTTTATGGCCTGAGGTTGCCTCTAAAAGCCCATTGTTCCATTGTTTTAGCTGCCGTAGTTTGTCGTAGTTGTGGCTGCTGTTTGCTTTGTTTAGCGGTGGGTGTTTGCCGGGGTGATGGGGTGTCCTGTGGGTGATGGGGTGTCCTGTGGGTGGTTCGGTGACTGGGACAAAGTGCTTTTAGTAGTTCGGCCTTGTCCGCCGCAAGATCGCCAGGAGAAGAGAGCTGAGTCGGAGCTCGGAGCTGGGCTTGTCATGTCTTTGGCTGGGCATTAAGTTAATGCTGCGGCCTGGAACGGCACACAGACATCCTTGACAACCCCTGACATTTCCACTCCGGCCGCAAAACCAGACTTGTCTTTACATTTGGACTCGGATCCGGATCTGTGGGTCTGTGGCCCTGTGTGGGTGGGTGTCCTTCTTGTCTGACGTTCATTAAGTCATTAGGCATTGTTCCGGCTCTCGAGCTGCGAAAGCCTGCGGTGTCTGTGCCAAACAGGTGAGAAATTGCTTAATTGTGATTTCAACGCATATCAGCCAGAGGTCCTGACCCCTCGTCCTGCTGCATTTGAGTTCATGGTCAATTCAATTAGGCCACCGTTCGTCTAGGAACTTGACCACAACTTGTAATTGTCCTAATTACAAAATGTCCCTGTGAAGTAATCAACAAAGGGGGGGCATGTTTTATCACCACAAATGCCAAGTTAATATGATAAACGTATATTATATTAAATTAATTAAAAAACAAATAATGGCTAGGCCCTAAGGCATTTTGTTTTTGAGTTCTTTAAGGTAAGATTAACTGACTGCCCCTCTTTCTGTAATTCATTTGAGTGAGCTGCAAACGCTTCCTTGTCTCGGGTTGTGGCACTAATGAGCAAAGTATGAAGAACCCTTTGAGCAGACCTGCTTTGGGGGAAAGTTCCACTTCTTATTTCACCCCCTAAGCTCCTAATGTTTATTTGCGTCTCGGGCATTGCACTTTAATTAAGGAATGACACACACACACACCTGTCCAGCTTCCTGACTTTTTTTTTGCCATGGGGTTAATGTGCTGACAATCGTTTGCCCTGTTTTTTTTGTTCTGCCTGTCGTTTGTTTATTTGACTTATGTTGACAATCGTGTGAATTAAGCGTGGCTGAAAAAATTCCAAAATCCACACAAGCAAAAAGTTTTTTGTCACATTTATTTAAACAATACTTTATGCAGTGTCAGCATTGCATTTAAGCGTTTTATTTATGTGGACAATCGGTCACATGCGGATAAAATCTAGTTTTTTTTAAAGAGTATTTAGGGTATCTTGGATTGGGGTCGAACTGTCAAGGGTAATTTAGTTTTTAATTTTTTGTAGACATTGTATTGTAGCTTTTTTCTATGTTTCGGATGATTTAATTGTTTTGGAATCTTAACTCACAAACGTTTAAAATATCAATTTATGTTTTTTTAAACATACATAGATAAAGATAGATACATAAAGATACATAAATTAAAAATAAATAACTCATTTAATTTATTTAAATTAGTTTAGCCATTTTGTTGTACCATTTTATATTTGTTTTTGATGGTTAAATTATTTTCGAGTCTTTTATGATAAATAAGTTTTAAGTTTATGTATCTGTATGATATGCAGGCTATTTTCCTTTGAATAGATACAATACACATTAAGATAAACATTCCCTCCATTCCACATTCACTTAAATATAACATCATAATAATGCTTCATCTTCAGTCTTCCTGTTTCTGAGGCATTGGCTTAACCTTTGACCTGTTGTTCCCCAGCGGACAAATATCAATTAGCGTTCGACTCTCATTTGGCCTAGACGGGGCCACAAACAAATTTATGGCCAGACAGTGGGGCACACGTGGCGGATGAGATTTCCCCGTGAGCTGGGTCTGTGTTTACCCAACGATGCGTCATATACAGCCGGCAGACAAACAGCATATGGCATAGAGCTCCGGGATCCTTTCACTCTGCCGATGCGACAACAAAATGGCGCAGTTCCTGGGAAAATTACAATTCGGTTTCGGGTTTTGTCTTATGTCACGCAGATACTCACATTCGTTGGATTTTATTATCATTTTGTTACGTGTGCTTTTATTGCCCGCTGCTGGCAAACAAGCACCGGAATGTATCTGGCGTACGCTGCGTATACGTGATATGTGATTATCTTGGCGTCAAGCGTTTGCCCGACGTTTGTTTATTGGCGAAAGCCAGAGCCAGCCAAATACCTTTGGCAACAAACAACGTTGTTTCGTTAAATTACATCGACTAACACAAACAGCCATAGTTGTTGTTGTCTACAAGCAAATCAAAGGCCATATTGAATTCTTTAGCAGCCGACTTGTTGACCATCTTGTTGACTTTTAAAGCAAAACGGCCCTTAAAGCCCCGTACAACTAACCAACTTTGGCATTCCCCGGGATCCCTTTCCACACCGGGTTTTTTCTTTTGCCGTACGTGGTATCCGTTGGCTGATTATTTAAAAATTTATGAAGCCAACCAAGCGCAGCTGAAAACTTTTGCACAAAACTAAACAAACTGCAGCAACAAAGAATAGGGAGTGTGTACTGTAGACTATAAGTAACAAACACGGCAACATGGACGACGACTATGATGACGACGACAGCAGCAACAACAGCAGCAGCAACAGCAACACCAGCAACAGCAGCAACAGCAACAGCAACAGCAACAGCGACAGCGACAACATCGCCGACAGCGGCAACAACAACATCAACATCGGAGGAACAACACTAACTCCAACAAAAGCAATAATGGAAAAAGGAAGCTGCGATGCGAGTGTGAGTTAGTGCACTGAAAACAAAAACTGGTTGGTAAACAAAAGAAGATAATACTAATATTTGTACTAGTTTTAAAAGCAAACATTAAAATGGTTCCATTAATAAAAGGGTATTTGAAATATATAACTATATTTGTAATTCTGGGATAGATATTGCTAAAATTCTTACTATAAACATCACAACATTATTATTTTAATCTCTAAATTAAAATAAACATTTCATTGAATGATGCATTTTTAACTCTTTATGTTAAAGTACTTGAAAAATATTAAATGATAAAATAAAATTGGTTCGATCTATTATTTTACAAGCATATTTAGAAGACACCTTATATAAGTTTATACCAATTTAGATCTAAAGATTTATAGTTTTCAGAGCTAATAACTAGAGATTTAGACCGGGGGTAGATGTTGCTAAAATTCTTATTATAAGCATCAACATTTTATTATTTTAATCTCTAAATTAAAATAAACATTTCATTAAATTAGGCATTTTTAAACTAATTATTTTAAAGTACTTGAAAAATATAAAATCAAAATAAAAAATTGGTTCAATCTAAAATTGTACAAGCTTATTTAGAAGACACCTAAAATGAGTTTATACCAATATTGTTTTAAAGATTTATAGCTTTCAGAGTTAATAGCTAGAGCTTTAGAAAGGGTAAGACATAGCTACTTAAGTAGTTAATATTATAAAGTCGTTGAAAATTGTAGGATTTTGTTTTGTTAGTTTAGAATCATCCCATTTATTCCAAGAACTTATTAATTAGGTTGTCACTTTGAAATTGAATTTTTTTTAGTGGCTTGTGCTTGCTGCGTATTCCGCTGGCGAGTTTTGCTAACCACCGCAAGCAGCCATGCACAACATCACCCAGACGCCAGACCGCCAAACCACCCACCACCCACCTGAAACCACCCACCTGCCACCACCCAAGTAACCGCCCAAACGTTCGCGGCACGCTGCTGCTGATAATGTGCATCGTGGAAAACTTTCAACATAGTTTGCTACTTAACTCGAGCGTAATAATAAAAGTGCTAAATCTTTGCTTATATTCACTTTGAACAGGAGCGCAGGGGGTGGGGGGGCCCGGGGGTCATGGGTCAGCTTCTGCGGCGGCGGCAACGCAAATATTAAGAAAGCCACAAAAGAATACCATTAAACGCGAACTCCGGGGACCACACACGCACACTCCACTTTCCAAAAGGTGAAAGGTGAAAGCCGAAAGCAAAGCGTCAGCAATTATACAAAATGCTGCAAAGGCAAACAAGCAAAACAACCTGGACGGCAACAAAAACAACCACATTGGGGCATTGGCGAAAACAAAAACAGAAAACGCTCTAAAGTTATGTGGGAAAAGTTCTACGTTTTATGGTGTTTAGCAGAAAGTTTTGTGGAAAGAAGTGGGTAAAAGTAAGACCTCTAGCATAAATATTTTTATGATGCGCACTTTAATATCATGGGCCAAAAGCAAGATGGTATTACTTAGCTAACTAAGCTCATATTGCAAGAATGCAGTTTCTGACGACCTGACTTTCCCAGAGATTAAAGCGTAAAAACTGTGGCAAGAGTCTATGTTATTTTATTTCCGTTTCATTGGCCATATTGATGATAAAAATGGCAAATTTAAATATCACTAAAGGAGTATATATTTGTAAAAAGTATGAGTGTATCGCTACAATTAACCACACGGAAAGAAAAAATACAGAAAGGCGCCGTTTTTTAGTTTTTTGTATTAAAAATAAATTTTTGTATGATTAAATAAAAAATTGGCTTGCCATATTTCTATGGCAAATTCAATTAATGTTGGCCAATTGATTTTAATTATTAAATGATTTCATTATTCGCCAAACTGTATTTACCCATTTTTTTGTTTACCAAATTTTTTTCCATTTTAACAGTGGTTTCCATTTAAAGTCAATATTCTTTTGGGTGCATAAAATATTCAGGCAGTTAATGAGTTCAGTTTACACAAAATAAATATTTAAAAAAGTATAAGTTGGTTAATAAACAAGAGCGGTTGTGCATTGAATTCAACTGAAATTCATCTGAAATTCCACAAATATCTTTGAAAGCATCGATTTCTTGGCTGATATGTACCTCTGAGTATTTATAATTTATGTTTAAATCGAGCATATTGTAAAATGCACTTTGGCTAATTAAACATTGAAAGCAATCAAATTAATTAGCCTGAATCAACACGATTATTGGGTCGTTGTTGAAATTTCCAATCAAATTCATTAATGCTCACGGTCTTATCTAAACACAGCCCCACCTCCAGCCAAATGTCACCGTGTCTATCGACTCATTTGCATTTATTTTCACCCCCACTATTAATGTGCAAACCTGAAATGGATGCCACAAAATTGAACTGTTTCGAGATATTCATTAATTCGAAAGCCGACATTGACTAATATTTTCATAGGCATTTATTGGATGTGGCAAGCTAGGTAACTCTTCATTTTAGACATACATAAATATTCTCTTGTCTGATGGCCAGACTCTCGCGATTTTCCCGGGCTTTACGGCAACTTTTCGGCGGCCACGTATTTTACTTTTTATAGCTTTCATTTTTCAATAAATTTGATTACGCGGCGCTTTGTGATTATTGGTGCGTGAAAAATAAATTTAATTTTTTTCTGCCTGCCGGCCATCGCCTAAGCGGGGGCGTGGCAGGGGGCGGCTGTCATAAAATATATTGGCTCCGTACTGAGCCGTAAGCTCGTAAACTTCGCGCCAAAATAAATAATAAATAATAAACTTGCGCCTCGCCCGGCAGCAACAGCAAAATTTGCTACACTTTTTTAGCCCGCTCGTATCAGGGTTTTTGGACCATCGTCCACCTTTTCGGTTCATATCCGTGTCCAAATGGCCGGTGCCGATAAGCAGGGGCTAGGGGGGTGCTTATACGGCCGCCCAGGATTTTTATCCGGTTTGCTATGCTAGGGTATCAAAAAGGGTCTGATATGTTCAAGGAAGAGGTAACAAAAAATTGGGACTCTGAAAAGTATGCTTTAAAGTTTTTCAAATGCAAATATGATTGTTTTAAAATATTATTAGCTTAAAATATACGAAGTAAAGCAATATTCTTTTTTATACTTAGAAAGAAAATGTTTGACTTGTTAATAAAGATTTTTTTAAAACACACATTTACTTACAATGAATAGAATTTTAATTAAGAAATATTTTGGGTAGTAATAAAATTTAAGGCATTATATTTGTTCGTACTATAAACTATTGCTTTTTAAAAACACCTTTATTAAAAGAATTTTAATTTAGTATTACCAAATAACTTGGGTAAAATAAGTTCATTTCCTTAGCTGACTTATAAATTACCCATTTTAGGAACTTTAAATAATTTTTTTTATTTTTCAGTAAAGGGTGCTGCTTATGTTGCATCCCAAAACGGGTATTTTACACGTGCTTTTATTTATGATTTTTGCTTTGGCCCGACTTGGCTCTCATCCCCGGCCTATATACATTTTTTATGGCTTTCGCTGATCGCTGATGGCACAACGGGAGCGGAGCTGCCCTGCGAAAATGCAATTTTATGGCGCTTAATTTTGAAATCCCTGCGCCAGTTCACGCAAATCGCATTCTTATCGACCCGCCAGCCATGGATGTCCGAGCGTGGCTTATTACCCACATTCGATATCACAATCAAATTAAAATGCCAAACCGATTTCTGGCCGTGGCCAACGGAGGAGGCCGGTGTCAATTAACTGGGCTCCCAGCTGGCCAGATTTACTGAACCGAAATAAATGCTTATGCAAGTGGGCGACACGATCGCGGTGTCCTGATATATTAATCGAGTTATGAGTCGTGCCTGCCGGTTTCAAACTGCCACAGTCTTAATTAAATTGCGGATTATTTATGCCATATGAAATGCGCATTAATGTTGTAAATATTTAAATGCGTGTAATAATGCCGCATTAGCTATGTAAATTGATGTGCGGCTCACCATTCCAGCCATTGTGCTTTTTGCCCCGGATTTCTTGCAAAAATGCCCGACCGAATTAATCAATTAATCCAGTTGATGCAGATATGAAAAATGACAACATTTAAATTAATTTTCAACACATCAAGGTGGTTATACAAAAAAACTAGAAAGCAGGTGTTGTTAACTAGGTGGTAAATATTTGATTTATTTGTAAAAATTCTTGACTAATTTTCACAAAGAGGGGAATAATCATCTGTGAATTTTTAAAATTATATTTGGTGTCTATTTAATGGTGCTATGAATTTCTGAATTAAAAATATTTTAAGATTCTAGCCTTATTTAATTTAGTTTGTTTCTAGAAGTCTTAGAAATATTTTTATTATTTATTTAATATTTCTTATGGAGGGTTTGAGCAGTCGCAAAATAACCTAAACTGTTTTCCTTATATTTTATTGGAACTTTCAAAGTTTTATTTACTGCAGAACAAGTATCCTTGAATTAAACTACAAAGACATCACTTCTGAGCTCGAATATATTTATGTTCTGCCATGTTTGCTCTTTTATTCTGAAACTTGTTTCCCGAAGTGCGGCCAATAAAGCTGTTGTTCGGTTTATATTGCCTGAAAACCGCCAATAGTTGGCCACGCCCTTTGGTAGTTGCTGTTGATTGCAGTTGCCACTTTTGCGCTGCAGTTGCTGCCGCATGGCTGTGGCATTTTTTACGATGCAAATCGAACAATTTGCACTTTTATCTCACGAACGCGACTTGCACGCTTAACGCCAGCGAATAGCGTGATTTATGTGCAGCATCTGTGGGTGGTGGGCGGTGGGTGGTGGGTTGCTGTTTCAGTGGGTGGCGGTGGGTGGATCCGCTGCTGCTGCATGCATCTCCATAAAACAAATGTCAGTTAACACTTCATTTGTCTCTGTCGCGCCCAACAAAATTCAATTTGAATGCAGACAAGCAGCGAGTTAGGAGCGATCTCATTTCCCCGCCCTTCAAGCATTCGCCACCCACCACCCACCACCCACTTACCCTCAAGCCCGACTTAAAATGGCATAATTAATGCGGATTCCAGCTGCTCCGCCCCCTAACGGCGCCCCTAACAAAACTAAGCACAAGTTTATTGGCAATGTCAATGTGCTGGAAGCAAGTTTGTTCACTTGCAAGTAATTGAAAGTCATTCTTTATGCAATAATAAATGGCTTTCTGGCACACTTGGACAACAGGGCCATCAGTGCACTGCGAAAAAATTATTAAGATTTATGTAACATTAACGGGAGATTTTAGACAATATTATCGTAAGTCGTAGCACACTAAGCTGCTTTTTACAATTGTCAAAAACTTTATATGAACATATTTACCATGGCTGTATAACTTATATCACAGTTATTGAATTCAGTAACTTGTAGTTTAATATAGGACTATACCTGACTAGATTTAATCGTAAAATTCATGCCAACTTACGGAAAAGTTATCTACATCTACACTAAATCAAGTAAAGGTTTCCGTAACTATTTAAAAAATTCCAATCAGGTGATCAAAAATCAAGTCATTGTCATAAGGCCTTCAGAATAACCTAAAACATTCTATAGTTATCAATAACTTTAAGGGTATACAGTCGTGATTACTGTATAATGAATCTTATATCTAGTAAAATCAGTAAATCATGAACTAAAATTTCTAATTTTCCATCTGAGAAATATATAAACTGCTTAATAGTAAAGTATAAATATTTTAATTAAAGTTTCTATATCTTCAAAATAAACAAAAGGTTTGATTTGAAAAGAGAGTTAAATTGTGTACGTATTTCTAAACACTTTGAGTATATTGAATACAACTCAATCGAATTGCAATTTGCTAATTGAATCAATCCAAGGATTGATGGCCAATTTTCGCTCAGTGCTGGCTTGGCCTGCTTTGGGCCAAGTTATCTCTTCTTGAGCGGACAACAACTTCAATTTCAGTTTGAGCGTCACTTTGATGCATGCGTCAGCCCCTCGCAGCAGCTGCAGGAGCTTTTCCCCATCTCGTGGAAGGCCTTCTGCCCCATCAGCCACCACCCACCCACATTTCAGGGTGGCCCTGTGAGATAAACAACTGATGGCTGGTCGTTTGAGGGCCATTAGCCTCTCCGGAGTCCCTCAAGTCCGGACTCTGGACTCCGGACTCCAAACTGAACATGGACGCAGTCCTGACACATTGCCAGTTCATCACACGACCCAGTGACGGATTCAGTCTCGGTTTTGGCCTGGCTCAAATGCCCCGAGTGTCTGGGCTAACAAATGTTGGCAAATCGCTGGGCAAACGGAGCCAATCAAAGATATTTACGTGTGATCGCTACCTCTCCATTTCCCCGGCTTGGGCTTGGGGTAAATGAAAAGTCGGAAAATTCAGTGAGACCCAGTCAAGCTGAAGTTTTTAATTTCCATTCAATAACATTGGGCGTGGGAAAGGGGGTCGATGGTGCTCAGATTTTAATGCGGAATAAATCTAATTAGTGAAATCAAAACCTAATCATGCGTTAACAATTTATGCGCTTCATTCGCGCCGGGTGGCAACAGTTTTTCCGACCACCCCCTCACTCCCTGGATTTTCCAGCTCTGCTACATTTTCGCTATTATGAAAAGCGCAGCGTTGGCAGAAAGCGGTTTCTGTTTTCTGTTTTCCGCTCTCTGCTCCTTTTTTTTGCCCATTCGCTTTTTCACGTTGAGGGCATTCGCTTTGCATTCAATTTTGGCTCCGCAACATTCACATAAAGTAATTGAGTGCACAACATTGAATGCAGTGCAAAGGATGCAAAAACAAAAGAGTCAAAACGAATCAAACAAACGAAAAAATTCTGCAGAAATCCTGACAAAAAATATGAACAGGAAACGACTCTAGAATATCCTTCGATAAGTTTATTGGAATGTTTTGTGTGTTTTTAAGATACGGTTTTTTCTTAACTATCGCCCCTGGCATCCCAATGAGACAGGACTATGTCTTATAATTTTGATTACTTGATTTACTTTACTTAAAATATTATAATGGATTTTATTTTAAGATGTTTTTCATGTCTATATATTAACCTACCTTTCATTTCGCTAATAGAAACATAGAAACAAAGTATGAGCTTGATCAATTAAAATGTTGGCCCTGGAAATTCAGTTAATTGACTTAGACATGTGATTTTCGACCAGGTGCCAATTGCAGCTGCTTAATTTCTGACTAGACTTTTGCATTTTGCAATGGTTTTAAGTTCAGATTATTTTCGAAATGATTAATTTGACCCCATTTCTTGTGTGTGCAAATTTCACTGAAATTCGATACACTGACAGGTCAATGCATACTGCGTTTAGAACCATTTAGGTTTTGGCATTAGCCTGAGAAAATACATTGATATTGATATTATGAAAATATCAGTGCGTTCTGCTTTGTTTCGGGGCATTGTGCTATGATTGTTTTGAGTATACACCACTTAAATCGAGTCGAATATACTCATTTGCATTTTGCAGGGCATTAATACTGTTTTCGTGTGCTTGCCTTTTGTCAGGTCCATTACGTGGCAGTCCAAATTGGAAAAGCGAGACAACTCCCATGCCATTTCCACAGCCTTTCATATACATCAAATTTTCAATTTTCCATCAGCCTTCACACACTGAAGATGGGTTGGAAAAGCGTTTAACATTTAAGTGCTGCAATTATACAGTTGACTATAGAGTACATGTATTTATATGTATTTAACTGCTTTATATTCCGGTTTGTCGAGCCTCCGCTGCAAACTAAAACTTTTATGGCCCTCCATAAACAGTTGTTGGCGTTGGACTATTAAAATTTTATGCCTCACTTTTATAATGATTTACACAATGATGTGCAAATGGGGCGCCAGACACGGGGAACTGATTTCAATTTGAGATGCCGTCGCACTTAATTGGATTTCGCCGGCTTAATTACCATTTTGCCAAAAATTACAATTTGTGTGCGAACAATCAAAGTCGTAAAAAAGCAGGGTGCATGTGTTGAAGTTCAAAAGTAAAGTTCAATTTGCACAGAGAAAAAATACCAGAACATGGTTAATTATATAGCCCAATTAAGAAACACCTTGCTAGCTTTGTAGGCACTTTTGGGTCAGATAGAAATATTTTTTAACATACAATATAATTTGTTAATGCTTAAATCGAATAATAAATTAAGAAGATACATTTATAATTAATCAAAATTCGTTAGGAGTCAATTGTTTAGAGTGTCTACTAATCAAAATTTTGCTATTTAAATGCAATAAAAATATTTTTAGCAAATTCTTAACTTCGTTACTTAATTCTAAAAAATTTCTAATTAATTTCCAACTTGCAGGATACTTTTTTTTAAGTGCACCGTGTCATAATGAAGCATCCGCGGGGAGATGGCCGGGAAATCCTGTCCTGTCCGGGGCTAACAAATATTTACACAAAATTTATAGCACGCGCTTTTCTCCGCCCCCGGAAAAACCCATTCCGAAGGCGAACCCTCGGATAAGGGTAAGCCATGGCCGAAAAGTTGACAAACAATGCGTGGCCAGGGCCAGCTGAAAAAAAATCAGTTTAAAATTAAAATCCACCTCCCTTTTTCCCCCCCGACCAATATAACGAAACAAAAGCTGACACGAGGGAAATGGGAAATGGTAAATGTGTAAGTGGGAAGTGGGAAATGGGAGTGACGTCCCCCGGCAAAAGTCACGTTTCATGAGGAAAATTATGAAAATGCCAAGAGTGGCGCATAATTTCAAGTTTTTTGGGCCCTGAACCCAGGAACCAGATTGAGGCTCTTTGCTCTCCGGCTGATTGCTTCGGCAAATGAGGCGTTTTTAATTAATTCATCAGCCATTTGGACGGCCAGACATCGAAGCCAAATGAGTCGCGGCATTTAAATTAATTGAATTTGGCACACAACAATTAGCAGACGAGTCAACATGCAACTTTAGTTTATTGAAGATTTCCATTTTAGATTTATGCTAGTGAGTCGGAGGCAAAGTGCTACATTCGCGATGTCTGCTGTTGATTTTGGTAATTTGTAAATGGCTGGCAGATTTCGCATAATTTTGCGGCCTCGGATTGACGTCGGTTGTCAGGACTCGGGACTTTTGGCTTAATTAGAAACTCTTCTTTGGTAAATGCAAAATCTGCCTTGTCTCTGCCTGCCGAAAATCCCCGTCTCGTCATCAGACTGTCGCTCTGTCAACGAGCTTAAATCAGTCCCGGGAAAGCAACAAACTCCACAAGGACCATGGACGTGGGACTTATGCTCCTCGCAGGCTCATTAAAATTCAACAAAATTGTTGCCAAATTAACTCAAACATAAGCGAGCAATAAAATTTCCATATTTCCCCCCCAGCTTACTGGCGACAAAAAAGGGGCGAGCAGCCCTGAAATAACAAAAAATTTGACCAAACTACCCAATGAAAACACAAATATTGAAAGAGCTGCAAACTTTACTCAAAGTGTTAATTACATGCACAAGCTTAAAGTTGGAACTTTAATACGACCCTGTTGGATTGTTTTGGGAGCCTTTAGGAGGTATACAGAATATCTGGGACACCCTGAATAGGCAATTTTGTAATTATCATAAAGGGCAAGGAAGTGAAGTTCAGTCTGCATCATAGGAAAGTCTCTTTATAGTATGTTATAATAAATATTTACTATAATTATATTTAATGTGATTCAATAATTCAGCAAAATGATATGTATATTCAGGTGTAGGAGACAAATATCTGTGGTTATTCCCGCAAGTAAATGATCTCTTTAACACCACACCGATTGTTTAGCCACCGGAAACAAACATTATTCCACTGGCAATCCCTTAAGTTCAGCAAACATCATCGGATTTCAAGGATATTGAAACTGGCATCTGCTGGAATGGAATTCAAATAGAAGATGCGTAATCCTGCCCCGATTTAATTAAGCTCCTTTCGCTGCGGTGTTTTTCCCACCCACGGCAGCACTGCAATTTATATCTAATTCAGTTCAAAGATTTATTTACTATATACCGAACCATGGGACTTTAATTAGCACTCCACTTGTTGGCAGATGGAACGGTTCGTTGGCAAGGAAATAAACACGCGCCAACTGACATTGAAAATGGCCAAGTTGCATTGAAAAACGATGCGGGGGGGGGGGGGGGGGGTGGTGGTGAATTTTCCTAAGTGGGGTTGAACAAGTAGCAATGTCACCCCAGTTGGTCAGGAAAAGCGGGGGGCCAGGAAAACCCTCCAGCCTTTGCAGAGCTCGTTGTGACTTCTTCTCGTCTTCTTTTCTTTTTTTTTTTTATTTGGGTGGGACTGCGAGTTTGAGTTCGTTTCCTGGGCATCCTTGTAGTTAAGCAGAATTTTAATTGATAAATTGCCACTTGGGCCATTACTTGTCGCTGCCGTGGCTCCGGGCGCCACCATCCCCACCTCAATTTTCCATTTTCCCCCCCAAGCCCATCTCTTTGAATAATTTGCAAAAGTTGCGACCAGAACGGCGGAGGAAACTGTGGTCGCCTCCCCAGCACTTCGCATCCACTTTTGGACGTGCTGTTGGTAGCGTTTACATCATCAAATGAAATACAATAAAATACTTGGACTCATTTAAAAAGCAATTAAATATTAAAAACACTTGTACAATGGCAACTCGGCAAAGGGGAAAAGCGGGCTTTGGTGACTTTTGGAATTTTGATTGTTTCTTTGCGTTTCACTTACAAGTTTTTCCGGGGGTGGTTGGAAAACGAGCAGAGGGTTCTGCGGTTTTATTTGAGTGATTATGCAATTAATTAAAATCTCTTCGCTTGTGGTTTAAGCCCGGAGCTGAGCCAAGGGGATTGCCTGGCAAAGAGTTTTCCCCAAACCAAGTAATTGAATTAAAATCGGAATGCGAAATTAGCATTATCGAGTGCTGAGCAACGGAATGGTAGAACTTTCTGGCCATTCGGGGACTTGGCCAGGCAATTTCCCTGCCGGAAGTCAAGTTTATTAGAACAACCAGCCGGGAGATTGGGTTGAAAAAAGTCGAAACATAACTGCAAAAAAAAAGGGCAACAGGGCAAGGAGTTGGAAAAAATGGGGGTTAGGGGTGGAAAAGCACACATAAGCGTTCAGTTATTCCATTAATTTGATTAGAGTTTCCTGACGGATCAGGGGCTATGGCTAAAGCGAAAGAAAAGTAAAGAAAAAGCGGGAAATTCTGAAGGCGGAACAGTTACAGGAAGTCGAGGCAAAAGATACTCTGTTAAAATATGAGTTTTAAGGTAAAAATACTGAATTTAGATCTTTCAAAATATAATAATGTTTAAAAAACAATATTTAAGCGAGTAAAAACAATTCGGAAAGCGGAAAATCACAAATAGTCGAAGTTAAAGAAATATTCGGAGGATATGAGTTTTATAGTAAAAACGTTGATTTGGAATTTTTAAAAAATATTTAAAATACTTAGAAATGTGTATATTAAAATAAAATAGTATTTATTGATGATTGATTGATTGATTCATTGGTCAAAGAACATTTGGTTTAAATGCATTTACGAAATAAAGAAAATATTATTAGGTAATAACCATTAGCATTTATTGTATGATAAAAAAAAATGCTTAACTTAAATTTGTTAACTATAAATGTTAAATAAATAAATAACCCTTGTTAAGTCTATGGAACTTTTGAACAATATTATAGATAGTTAAACTGCGTTAAAGCCACCAAAGGAATTTATAAACCCTTTGCAAGACCACAACAACGACTTCCGCAACAAGCGCTGGGCAAAAACTGGACAAAAAAAAAAGAGGAAACCGGGGCAAAAACAAGCGGTGGCAAAAACATAAGAATGAAAGCCATCCCATACCATTCACGTGGCCACACCTTATGAAGTGCTGTTATTAACTATGGCCTGGAACCGGGCAACTTATGCCTCATAAGAATTTAACGCCCGAATGCTCAAATTGTCAATAAGAAAGTTGGCACGCCCACTTTGCGGCAGGGCTATCTGTCTGGCTAAGCCAAGTTGGCAACATTTTATGCCACCTTGGTTGCACACCCACCAGCAAACACACACACTACGGTTGGCATTTAACGGCAATGTCCACGCGTTTTCATTAAGCCAACTTTCGGCCCGGCCAAAACGGTCGACGACGAGGCCTGGCAATCATTTTTTATGGAGCCGCGCGGCCAGCGCATCAAAAACCCATTTGGCCGCCATTAACTTGATTGAGTCGGGCTTTTGCGAGCGGTGTTCCTTTATTTTCCGCCTTTTTCCTTATTTTGGTCGACTTTTTCGAGGGGGACGTTGCAAATGAAAATTGATCATGACCCAGTGTGCCTTCCATGTTTACAACTAATATTTCTGCGTATTTCTGAGGTGATGCGATCGGCGGAGACTTCGGGGCCATTAGTTGTCATTAGTGGGCATTTCCTTAATTAAACCTTACCCCCAATCAGTCATTAAAGGGTGTTTTTCGTTCGCTGTCGCAATCTTTCTAGTCATTTGTCATCTGGCCCACGGCATCTGCAAGCCAGCAGTTGTTTGCTAATTAAAGGACCAATTCCGCAGTACACAGTCACGGCATCCCAATCCGAATCCCAATGCCAATGCCAAGATTGTGGTCTTATCAGAGTTGCTCATTCCCCATCCACACCTCCAGTTTTTGGCCCCCAGGTGGGTTGACCTACTTCCATGGGCCACCAGGTACTCAACCACTGCCACTGATTTGCCACTGCGGTTCCAATTGACTTTGGTCAGGTCTCCAAGATAGTCAATATTGTCGCTATAAGCTGCAGGGTCTTATTGGTATTACCTTACTCTGGTGATATGAAGGTAATTTAATATTCATTAACATGGAATACATTTTACGTAGTTACCAAAACTTGCAACATCTTAAGTATTATAAAAACTACAAGGAATAAAAAAGTATTAACCACCGAAATATAATTTAAATATCATCTATAAATATCATGTATAGGTACAAATACGATAATAATTATATTTGCTAATGGGTATTTATTTGAAATTGTACATTTAAAAATAATGTTAAAGATAATTTTACATATGTTGACAGGGTGAAACACATTTTTTTAAAAGTCCTGGCTACAAAACAGTGCTTCATCTAATAAAATTAAAAACCCTTTTCAATTTTACCAAGAATACAATTTTTACACTCCATAAGATCATAACCTTTTTAAATCCTTTATAATTACGGTAATATTTATATTTCTTACTCAACTTAAAGTTATGATATTGCCCCTTGAAAGTGTGCTAAGTTCACTTAAAGCTTGTTTTACAGTTGTTGAACAAATCCCTGGGACACTATGTCACTTGGGCTAATTTAGCAGTGGGGTTCCCCCATTGCATGCCAAAACAGCTTTTTCCAGATTCGATTATGGCTGCATCTTAACCCTTCAGATTGCTAACCAAAAACCGGCTGCACTGCCAGTTCTCGGCCGAGAGAATCCAACTGTCACAGGACAGCATATTTAAGCTTAGCTGGCTTACACAAAATAAATAAATGTGATTTGTCATTTTGCAAAACATGAAATGGCAGCAGTTGGAACAGGACGAGTAAACTGTTCGGGAGAGAGCATTAAATTGCAGTCAAATGGCACGCTGTGTGCATCCCAAATGCCAAGGATCCCGAGAATCCTGGGTATTCTGGGGCGGTACGAGGGCGTAGAGCGGGGCGGGACCGTATTAAATTATTCGAGCGTGCTGCAGCCAGACGGAGATACTTTCGTATGCAACACTGAGCAGCCAGTCCAAGTCCAAGTCCCACATACACACACTCTGTTTGCCATCATGTGACTTTTGCCAGATCAAATAAATGTTGCCCCATGCACGAGGACATCCACCGGACTGGAGGTTAAGCTGCAGAAGGCCTCCTCATCAGCAAATCAGCATCTGAATCAGAATCAGAATCAGAATCAGCCTCACAATCTGGCAGCCAGTCGGGCCAACTTAAGAGCCATGTAAAATTCATTTGACCGAGCGAAACAGCAACGAGCTGCAAATGAAATGGCGAAACAAGCGTGCTGAAGTCACCTGTCACTCCGTCGGCCAGGTGACACTGACCCGGTCCATTCGCCATGAGTTTTGGTTGGGGATTCCATCAAGGAAGCGGAGGACTGACCTCACCATTGACCTTTCAAGGGAAGGGCACTTGAGCGAGTCAACACGGAATTGGCCATGAGTACGTATCCAAATAAAGCACAAGCTGAAATGCCATTTAATTTGTACTTGTTTTATTTACCTTAGCTTATGGTATTTGCAAGTCTTGATATAATTACAATATTAAATTGAAGAAAAACCTTTAAAAGATACTAAAAGATATATAAAAGTTAAGATACAAAATAGCTGTTGAAAAGATTATTATTCGTATAAGGGTAATCGATGTTTTGAAATGGGAAAGGAACTTTTAAAATTACCTCCTATTGACTGGTATTAATATTTTGTTTTTTTATTTTTTTGTTACTTATTAGCAGGGACAGTAAATAATAAATATTTGTGATTTTTGTTTTAAATGACCTGCTAAGATATATTTATATTTCTATTTCCAATTTGGCTTATTTTTAGATACATTGCGGGCAAGAGTTAATATATTGTAAGTTTCTCTTCAAGTTGGGTAGTTTACACAGCCATCGTGTACAAGACCAAAAATAGTGGAATTTTTGGCATGTATAAGTAAGAATCACAATAGTCTTTCCAAAATAAAACAGACAAATAATGATTATTTTTAGACTTAAATATATTTTACTAGTATTAAATTTTAATTTATTTGTTAAGAAATGAATACTTTACTGTTAAAACTTAAGTTACATCACAAGATATATTGAAAATACTCATTTTTTGGATACATCACTTCTCTTTTTCTTCGTCAACTTCGCATTTATGACTCGGTTGGATAATCACAAAGGAGCAGAGCAACTCTTCGCTCACACTCATCACTCCGCCGGCATTGTTCATAAGACCGCAGTAGTTCGGGGCAGAAAAGATGGTGACCAGATGGCGGTTGGCAAAGAACTCGTAGCCATCCTCCACGACCTCGTGGGCACGAACCATCAAGTCCAGGTCATGGGCTTTTAGGAAACTCCGCACAATAACCTCATCGAAGGTGAAGCTGACACCCCGATCATTATAGCCCCATCCCTCGCTGGTGTGATTGAGGTCCGCCCAAAGAAGGTCGCACAGGATGCCCTCGTCCGGAACATCCGTAGGTCGCCGGATCAGGCAGATTTGCTCCAGGTTCCGAAGAGATGGACCTAGACCTCCGTGGCAGCAGAAGATGCGATCTCCAACCACCGCGGCCACCGGCAGCCAGTCAAAACAATCCGTGAATCTCCGCCACAAACGCACCCTATGCCTCCTTTTAACCTCATCGTAAAATCCGTAAATCCTATTGATGCTGGCACACTCGTGATTTCCGCGGAGCAGAAAGAAATTCAGAGGGTACTTGACCTTATAGGCGAACAGCAGGCAGATCGTCTCCAGGGATTGTTTACCCCTGTCCACGTAATCCCCGAGAAACAAGTAGTTTGCCTTCGGGGGAAAACCACATGCCTGGAAAATGCGCAGGAGATCCGTAAACTGACCATGAATATCGCCGCAGATTTTCACAGGAGTTTCCAGTTTTAGTAGCATCGGTTGGCACATAATCACTTCACGTGTATCCTGAATGAGTCGCTCGATAAGATCCTCTGCGAGAGTACAGTCGTTTCCATTTAGAGATGTCAGCTCCTTTATGATGCAATCTAATTCTTGTGGGGTCAAGACCATGGTTTTCGGTTTTCAAAGTGTACAAATACGGGAATTTTCTGATTATGTAATACATATGTACATTTGCCCATAATAACCATGTATACTTGATACAGACTTTGTTCAACACCATGTTTTTGTACTAACTAACAGATTAGTTATAGGAAAAATTGTAAATAAAATATTTATAAGTAAAACCTCCTTTAAAAAAATCTTTTAGGATATGATTTTTTTCCAACCTCACTTAAAAAGCTGTTAAATATATCAACAGCAATGAGAACTTTTTATAGATAATTACCTTCTATAAAAAGTTTTATGTTTTCTTATCATAAATATGGTCACAACCATGTCCTTTTTAATCGAAAAATATTTCCACTTTGCTGACCACCAAGGCAGTTGGTTTTTTTTGGTATGTGGAGCATATTTTCGAGTTTATAAATACTTTCTTGTGTGCAAGGATAATCCCCCTATTCCGTCCTATCCGCAAACCCACAACGCATCTGAGCCCCGACTTGACTTGGCTCAAAGCAGAAGCGTTAAAGTGCAAAAGATTTATGGAATTTATTTATGTGCCAGTTAAAATGACTACAACGGTGGGGGGCGAATGGGGGTGGAAGTGGGCTAGAGTGGGTGTGAGGGTGTGAGGGGGTGGACTGAAGGCCGTTGCCCATCATCATCATCGTCATCATCATCACGGCTGTCGTCATCGTCATCTCCATCAGAAGCGCCATCACAATTTTCGTTGCGGCGGTGTGGACGTAAGCGGATTTGCGACAAAACTCATTCGCCATGGACACGATGCCACGCCCACCATGCCCCACGCCCCTCGCCCCACGCCCACCCCCTTGAGTGGACCCCCCCTTACCGCCGACTTTGGCTTGGCTTGAATCGCTCGGCTGGTCAAAACCTCCGACGTCTTTGCCGCTTGTTAGCAGTTGACAGCAAAGAGCGACGGGGCTAAATCCTGTTAAAATTTAGTGCAAAATAAGATAGAATGCTGGATGCTTAGCCGGGGAAAAAGAAAAGTAAATTATTCGTTCTTCTCCTCTCATTGAATGTACATTCTACGTAGATTTTATCCGCTTCTCCTTTGCCTTTCACTCTGTTTTACTCTCCCCCCAGCAGCACTTTCCATTGGAAAAATATATAAAAATATATATATTATAAGTAAAATAAAGTTCCGGACTGGCCATATACATAAGTTTCGCCATTTTATACGTACAAGTCCAACCAACATAAATATCTTTGTATTCCGCTGGCCCATAAATTGTCGCCGAAAGCTCCGAAAACAATAAAAATAAATGAACTTGAGTGAGTCTTTGCACTGGAACCGAAAATGAAACCGAAAATGAAACTCAAGCCGAGGAGACCCAAAAATACAAAAAAAAAAAAAAATGCGAGGAAGCCCCAAATTGGAACTGGAACTCGAAACGAGGCAATTTGATGTTGATTATTACTCGTCCTCCTAGTGGGAATTACTTTTCTCGGCTATGCTTTATGTGTTGCCGGCTATTTTGGCTATTAGTATTTATTGTCCTGTCCACTGCCGACCAAAATCACATTCTAAATGATAAAGAATATGCTGGGTATATATCTTCATCAGCTGGTCGGCAAAAGTGGCAGAAATAAACTAATAAACTGTATGCGAAATAGCTTTATTTTAAGTTATGCCTTTTTAAAGACAGTCTTTGTTTGATTTACCTATTGATTGTCTTTTTTAAATATGCATGATTTCTTAGTAAGCTGATGACTTAAATTTAAATTTAAACATTTCGGATTAGTTTCTTTTCTTTAAAAATAAAAAAGTTTTTATCCAAATTCCCTGCTAGTTAAAAGTTGTTTATTTCTACCTTTGCAGATGATTTAAGTCTTTCTAATGTTTTACCTATTAACCTTTAAACCCTTTTAAAAGTTTAGTCATCTATTTTGGTCTGCCTACAAGTTGAATACGCTTAAAAGCTCTTTTCCTTTAAGTTTTAATTTTTAAATTAAAATCTGTGCTCGACAAGCGCTCTTCCATGAATTTACTACAGATTTCCGAAAGTTTCTATTAGCTACTTTGCCCCCATTCTGCGTGGCATAGAAAATCAAAATAAAATTCACATAAATGCGATTGTTTATGCGGAGGGGTTTGCTGGGGGATTCGGGGCACTGGAGCATACATGAACCGGACAACAATTGAGAGAGTTGCCATGGCTGCAGGACATCGAGGGAGGAAGGCTGGCTCCTAAGTCCCGACACGTGCTGAAGCTCTGCCTTTCTTTCCATACTACACTATTCGATGCAATGTGCGTGAACAGGATGCAGAGAGAAAAAATAGGATAGGAAAGGGGTATAGATTTTAATTTAAAGCATAATAATGGATTATTAAAAATATAATCTTATTATATGTCAAGATGAAAACAATAGAAATGTTCAGATACTATAACTGACTGTCAATCTAAAATATTTACCAGAAAATCCTAGGTTCTAAAGACTTTTCTGGGAATACCTTTTATTTGTTGAAATATCTTTTTAAATTTTGAATAAATAAAGACATAATAGATATTCCTTAAAAAGTCATGGCAATCCATAGGATAGAATGTATGTATAGAAAGTGTTATAATGTGTGTAAGGTGTATTTCTCTTTTTTACTAAGTTGCCAATATCTAGTCAAGTTAAAATATATGTATGTAGTCAACCGAAATTTAGGAAAGTGTCATATGACCATCACTGTTTGTCTAATAAGTCTGAAAGGATAAAAAGGAATTTATTAAAACTTTTTTTTTTTTTTTTAAAGCTGAATACTATTCACTTCTAATAGGAAAGTAAATTCCTTTTTCTGTGTACGATGGTGCGTCTCAACTTGCCACTCCACTTGGCTCGTCTCCCTTCTCCAGTCGTCTTCGGTCTGAGTAGGAGCATCTAAAAAGCAATAACAAATGGCGACAGTTAGTGTGTGGAATGCAGTTGTATTTCACAAGCTTTCTCCCTTGGCCCACTCTCTTTTTGCTTAACATTTCACTTTTCACTTGCCACTTTCATGTGCCCCTTTCTCTGCCACATCCTTCGGACCGGTTCATTTTGCACTTTTTAGTGCTCTGTGTCGGATTCGAAATCTGCTCCTTTCTACACGTGTTGGTGACATTTCCCCGGGCGTGCATTCACATAAATATTTGCAAATAGTTACTCACTTGAAACTTGTTTGATTTGCCAGTGGTTCAGGTGAATATGGAGACATTGGAGATGGAATGAACAAATCATTTTTCATTGTGCCAATTATCTGAAGCGCTAGACTTCATAATTGTTTTAATAGGGATATACAAAACTTTGGCAAATACCAAGTCAATTTAATTTCGAGTGCATATTTATTTTGCCTTTCAAACTGAACAAGAAAAGTTTAAAATATGCATTGCGTTCTAGCTAGATTAATTTTTAATTTCGCAGCTCACAAATTCTATATGAATATTTATCAGACAAATAAATAATATTTATATGGCCAAGCGAGCAGAAATTAAATGAAAGAAAAATACGAATTCACAACTGGTTTTATTTTAATGCACTTAAACTGCCGGAATCAAGTGGACATCGATAAGTGCAATCTGTAAGCAAACTTTGAGAGTCCAACACAATCTCTGGCAGTCCGGGTTTGACAACTTAATGTGGGGCTAGAAAACAATTTGCATGGCCGCCCGGCCTGAGAAATGCCAGCTGAGGCCACAAATAAATATTGAAACGAAAAAGGATTTCGAGGCGGGGAGCCCGGGGGAAAATGGGGAACTTCTAGTACCCCAAGGCCTTCAAGTCGTCCTCATAATCTGATGCTAGTTATAAACTCCAAGCTAGCCAGCGGTCCAAAACCTTACCAAAGTCATTTATATTTTTGTGCCCGTTGGAGAGTCTTGGATTTCACAGCCGGGGCTGGTAAATATAATCATTCATGGTTTTCAGAGCATGAATCACATGCAAATGGCCAGGACCGGTGGCTCGTTGTGTTGCCTGTGCAAATAGATTCATAAATCAGTATGAAAATATTATTTGATTTCCGTTTTCACAAAATGCCACAAAAGAAGGCCTTCCTCCCGCACTTTTCCTTTTCCATCCATTCCCCAAAGAATCCTTATCGGTGTCCGAATCCGAATTCTGAGACGTTGTCGGAAGCTACTAATTGGAGCATAAAGTACCAGCAACAAATGTCCGGGCATTATTATTCTTTTACCCTGATGAATGGTCAATACCCTGATGGAATTTGCATGGAATTAGCATGACTATGGAACTATAAGTTCGGGGTAAATGGAATATGTTTTTAGATAAAAAAACAGATTGTGGTTTGAGGAATAAATTTATTTCTTAGTTATATAAGTGTCCATAAAATTGAGGCTTTGAAATGTCTTTTTTATACGATGTTATACAATAGATATTCATAGAGAAATGTAAATTGATGAAATATTACATCTTTTGACAAATGATCTAATGTGGTTTCTCTTTCCAAAATATTCGGCTATCCCATTTCTATAGAAAGAGTGATATATCACTGAATATTATTAAATAAAATATAAATCACCAGGTTAAAATATATTTATATATCTAATGTGTAAGCTTATAGGCTCATCTAGAGAGTATATATTTCCACCTCGACCTGTGAACTTTTCTACCCCACTTTTTCCCAACATTTTTCCCCTGGCGGAAGCAAAATGTTGACATTGCGTCATGCGGCCTGTGAATTATGAGCAGTATCCCTGGCTTAGGCCATTGGCAGTGCAACAATGAGCACTTCCGCTTGTCTGTCTCGCCTGCCCACCCCCTCAAATGCTTTCTATATATCCATATCCACGGGGAGATCCTGTCCCTGTCCTTGGATATTCTATCTCGATTCCTCTTAGCAATCAAGCGGGGCATCCACAGAAGTGTGCAACAGCATCTGGGCATCGGCGTGTGCATTTGTGCGTCTGTGGATTTGTGCATTTCTGCAGTTGCTGCAAATGCAGCATGGCCAAATGTCGGGGTTCAAGTCGTGACAGGCGAAATGAGTTTCTTTCTGCTCATTGTGGCGCAGCGGTTGTGTGGCAAGCTGCATCCCCGACCACTGCTTAATATTTCCGCTGCACACTTGCTTATTTATTATGCTTCCGCCATCCTGCGGCGCAAAAGAGGCAGAGAGCACACCATTAAGATACACTCAAAGGCAAAATTTAACTCATCTTTTTCTAGCACTTAAGGTTTGGTTCTGGGCTCCCCAAAAAAGACATATCCATTACAATTGAAATATGAAAAAATTAAAATATAAAGACAAAGGATTCCGTCAGGAGAATCAAATTAATTGATCAAAACTATTTAAGATTGCCATTAAGTTACATAGGAAAGAATTTATTTCGTTTGAAATTTTCATACTTAAAAAGGCATAGCCAACTTAAATAATTAATTTTATATTCTATGCTTAGCTATATTTCTCTACAATTTCTTAGTTATCATGACGTTATTTTGTTAAATTTATAAGTCTTATTTAAAGAACCTCTAAAATCTGTTATTATCACCTAAAATATACCCACAAATTAACAATCCCCAAATATGACTCTGTTTCAAAAAATGAAAAATTAGAATTTTAAGTATTATTTTTATACATTTTTTTTAGAAATCATCTATAATATTCACCTAAAATATTTATTTGATACTTAACAATCCCCAAATATAACTGTGTTTCAAAAATGAAAAATTAGAATTTTAAGTATTATTTCTATACATTTTTTTTTAGAAATCATCTATAATATTCACCTTAAATATTTATTTGGCACTTGTACCAATGTAATTACAAAGTTTAAAGAGTTAAAAACTTTAATTATTTAAATAAGTATTTTAGGGGCCATATTCTTGAAGTTCCCCATTTTTCTTAGTGTTTACATTCGTATAACACATTTTTTTCCCGTGCAACTTAGGCTGCCACATGCGGCAAGTTGGCTTCGCTCGCCTGCTCATCTGCCCTAATGCCAGCTCACTTGACTTGGCCCATTTGGCCAGGGACTTGGAGCCGGCGACTTGGTGCTGGGGACTTTGGGCTGTGGACTGCCACTGGAGCTGTAACTGGTAGCTGGTAACTGGGAACTGGTAACTGGGAGTTGTCTGGCCCTCGCCTGCGTCATGTTAAGTGCCTACATAGGATAATCTGCACATCTCAAGTCGACTTTATACGGGCATTGTGTGCCTTCCATGGCCCTGCCCCTGCTTTTCCCCCCGCTCTTCCCCCCGCTTTTCCCCCCGCTCTTCCCCCAGCTTTTCCCCCTGCTTTTCCTGCAGTCAAGCTGTGCAGTTGACTCGCAAGTAGAGGCCCCCCGCGAGGCTTATCCTCATCGCCATTTTGTCTGCTCTGCATTCGGCATGGGCTTTTACCGCCCCCCTTTTCGCCACGCCCCCTTTTGGGGGCCACTCTCAACTGTCGCCTTAAGTAATTAGCATGTTGAACGCGAGCGGGTCCGAGTGGGCGGCGGAGTGGGCGGTGCAAGGAACCAGAGGACCCACAGCTGACTTTGACAACCACTGGGCCACCACTCAGCGGGGCATGGCAGGGCCAATCATCCGCTCAAGCTGCAGCTAGGGAACACGGAACAAAATGTAATTAAAATGTGGGAGAAAAGTCATGGATTTTCTTGTTAAACTTTAAACCACACCTAGGCCTTGGAAAGGAATAACTAGGTATAGTTTACAACTACCTTAGTTGAACTACACCACAAAATGTTGAGTGACCAACTTTAATCTATCCTTAAACCTATAAAAAATGGTAATACATAAATTATAAATAAATAAATGATTGATCCTTTCATATATATTAAATAAAATATAATTTATAATAGATTTGTTCTTCTCGTTGTCGAAAATATTTTAAAAATTAAAAAAATAGCCCAGATTGAAAGGTACAAAACCTGAAAGGCTTAACTTTAGGATGATCACGTATGGAAAGTTTACAGATTTAAAATCAAAATGTACACGTACAATCCGTTTAGATTTTATAGCTTTTATTCCTGTGCTTTTTTAAGGACCATATTTTTTTTTTAATGCCTTATTAAGTATCCATATTTATGTAAACTTTTTTAGTGAAGACAGCCATAATTCCCATGCAGTGATTAATCAGCATATCAAATCGTCTGCAATGCCTGCCCATTAAAATCTGATTGGCAAGTGTATGAAGGGAAGCCAATCAACCTGGAGTCGCATGTTGCCGCGGTGATGCAACAGTTGCTGCTGCTGCTTCTGCTGTTGCTGCTGCACGGATAAAGCCCGTGCTTGGGTAATCGCAATAACCAACAGAGTGGGTTTTCCGATTCGTGTGTCGCTGCCACAGGTAGTTTCCACGTTTGGCCACGTGCCGAATGGCTAATTATGTACGTGACTCACCTGGTTTCCCAAGTTTACCACTCCAAAAACCCCCTTCGTTGTTTTCGGCTGAGCATGTCATTGACATCATTAAGCTCTTTGGCAGATTTGTCTAAATTTCCAATAGGTTTCCCGCGCTCGATTTTCAGGTGGGGAAAAGAATGTGTAGAATGTGTGCCTCGCATTCGATGCCATTTCGATTCCCGATTGCCGAGGCACATAAAATTTCCACAGCTTGGGGTTTCCTCTGTTCCATTTTATTTCCCCCTTTTTCCTTGCCACGTTTGATGTCATTGCTGATTTTGCGGTCGCAGCGGGTTCGTCTTGTAAGGTGCTTACCACATCAGCGACATTGACATCGCAGGTGTTGGGGCTTTGAGTTAACAAGAAAATTGTTGTTTCTGTCGCCATGTGACGGGAGATACAGCTGGGGTCGAAAAATATAATATAAGAGGATTTTTGGAGAGGGTTTTTCAAGGAAAATGCATTTTACTTGAAATTAAAATCTTTAGAAAGACAATTTAAAAATCATTTAATTGTTTAAAAAAATTTAACCAATTGCCACTTAAGCTCTTATTTTAATAAACTATTTTTTAGCCTAAAGTTAATTAAATAAATTCCCATTGAAACTCTTGTGGTTTAAAATCATTTAAATAGGTGTCTAAAAGTATGCTATGAAAAACAAGGCATCTTCGTTTGGAATGTATCCTTGGAATTTCCATAGCATACTTTCGGGAGGGTATAAATTTCCACAGATTTTTGTGGCCCATCCCATAAGAGTATTTAAAGGCTGTATCTTTAAAAATTCTGTTTTAAATTGTTTGAGCCTCTCGTTCACTATTATTTTGACCTTCTTCGTACGTCTGCGAGTGTCGTTACAATTTTCCATCAAACGGAGAGGAGAACTTTCATGTTATTGAAAAGCGCACAGGAACGAAGAGAAAACAACCTTAATGCTAAAAAATATCAAATGACTTTGACTCGTCGTCTTCGCAGGATGTGTGTGTGTGAATCCTTACCCACTCTTTGTCTGCAACTGTGTGGGTGTCTGTTTGCTAAGCATTTTTAAATGGATCCACCTGTGAGTATGAGTGTGGGTATGAGTGTGGGTATGAGTGTGGGTATGAGTGTGAGTGTGAGTGTGTGAGTGCCACATAAGTTGCCTTTCATTGTTGCCTTTGTTTGTCGTGTTTGTCGCCAAGTGCGTTGATTAAATTTTCTCTAAACCTCCACTGGGTTTCGCCGTGTGCGAGTGTGTGATATCTTATTGCACGGCATCGTATTTCGTATATTTTGAAAAGATTAAATGCTCCACTGCGCAGCGCTTTGACAAGGTGATATAGTTTGATTTGGTGGCAGATACATATGTATATATACATATATATTTGGCGGAGCGCGGCAAGCAATTTCATCTGATTACTGAATTTTCAAAGAGCTACGGTAACAATTTGCCAGCATCCATTTCGTGGCCATTTCGTCTTTATAAATGGCTTCTATAAACCGTACAGGAAATTGAGTCTAAATTTTTATTCAAAAAGGAGTTTCAAAGTATAATACATATAAAACATGTTAAGTCGTTAGACCTCTAGAATCCTTTATTAAAAATATGTTAAAGTGATAGTGAAAAAAAGAAAAATACTATATTTTTTCTATTTTGATTGGCTTTTAAAATTGGTTGAATCAAAATTGGAGCTTGAAAGTAAAATATTATAGAACTTTTTAAAATGTTCATCTTATAGAATCCTATACTCAAGATATGTTAAAGTGATATTGAAAAAATAAAAATATTATCTTTCTTTTTATTGATTGGCTTTCAAAATTTGTTGAATCAAAATTGGAGTTTTAAAGTAAAATAATATAGAAATTTTAAAAAATGTTAATTTCCTAGAATCCTATACTAAGGATATGTTAAAGTGATAGTGAAAAAAATAAAAATACAATCTATTGCTTTTAAAGTTGTTTGAAACGTAATTTTTGAGTTCCCCGTTCCTCGTTCACTTGGGTTGTTATAGTTTTAAGGAAAGTGTTGAATATAAGATGTAAAAGTACTGCTCTTAATATCAAATTGATTTCCAATCGATAGGAATCTCATCAGTCCCATATGCTGTCGCGGATTTGCGTCAAGTTCGTTACTTAAACATTTCGCATTCAGGGCTCCTTCAGCTTTAAAAGCAATTTACATTCGATCTGACTTTCATCCTTTGCTCCCGTCGTTTAGGGTCCTTTGGCAACTGCATTACCACTACATTACACACACACCCTCGCACACTCGCACACACACATCCCAGTCCCGCCACTCATACACACTCAAGTGCGCGAGGACTTCGTCTCAATTGCATGGGAAATTTGCATAAGTTGCCAGCTGTCGTCTGGCGGCGTTTTCCGCTTTCCACGGGGCCACGCCCCCCCAAGTTGTGCGGCGAGGGCGTTCTGCAATTTAATGAGCGAGTTCAGATAAATCTTAAGCGGCAGTTAAACCCATTTTTCTCTGGTTTCGGGCAAATATTTGCCACTCCCCCCGGGATTCTTCGCAATGCAAATCGCAGTCCCAAGAGAGCCAAACCAATTGCACCCACAAATGCAGGAAGAAAAAAAAGAAAGCGACTAGAGAAAGTAAGAGGGAAAAGGGAGCAACAACGAGCCACTAAACAGAATGCAATTTGCTTGTTTGACCCAAATTGTTGTGAGATTTGCCTTTCACCAACAAACGGCTGAAGCAGCTCCTCTTTTGGCCCTTTTCTCTTTGGCCAAGTTTATCTTTTTGCAATTGTGCGGGCTGCGAAAGAAGCTGCAGAGCTGCAGAAGTAGAAGAAGCTGAACAAGCTGAAGTCTACGCCAAGCTCATCCTGTCGGTCGGATAACAATGGAGCGTTACTTTCACTTTCCCCATTGTTTGGCGCCAGCTGCATTGCATATTTTCCCTGCACTTGCCACTGCACTGAGCGAAATCAAGTATATAATCTTGATAAAGTTTTCTAAATTTAAATTTGTTACATCACTACGGCTTAAAGGACTTTTTTCCTTTCCAAATGAATTAATTCCTCTTTAAAAAATAAAAAATCTAGAAGTAATACTATTGATGTTTGTGTAAGACACCCTAAATATACATGCTTTATGTGACGTATTTTAATTTTAGTATTTTTGCTTTTAAAAATATTTCAAGAAAAAATTATTAATGTATAAAAAATATTACATTTAAATTTGTAAACATTTTAAACTTGAATAACAGTTTTGAAAACACAGTTTTTTCCCTGCTAAGTTTATTTTCCTTAAAAAATATATACAAAAATCCACAAGAATAATTTTATTAAGGATTGAAAATTAGTTATAGATAAATTTCCCATTTCAAACACTTACTTGATTTGTTAAGTTACTTGATTTGTTAAGATCTATTATAATTATAATTTTATTCAATGAAGAAGGGCTTATTAAGGTGTTCAAAAGAAAAGCCGTATTCCTAATTCAGCAATCTTACCTATACCAATTTTTTAATTTAGTCAAATAATTTTTTTTTTATTGTTAGAATATTTTATTTAGATTCTAACTATAATTCACAGAAGCCAGAAATATTTTCTTAATTCAGAAAACTAATCTTGCCCCCCTTATCACTTTTTGAGGAAACGCTATGCATTACAGCCCTTTTTTCTCCACTTCACCTTTACTTTAGCATTATTATTTTTCGCAGTGTGGGCAGCCCTGCTGGCCGGGTGCATCCTGAATCCTGAGAAGGACTCAACAGGCGAGTGCAGGGCGATAAGCACGCAGACACCTGCAGAACTCGACGGAGGCACGTTCTGCATTTCGTTTGCATTTTCGGCTGCGATTATTGGCACTTTAAATGTTAACTCCGCCCGACTGAACTGCCGCAGCAATTGAAATAAAAGCCAGGCCAAAACCAAACCTGAAACCGAAAAGAAAATGCAAATGGAAACGAAGGCATTTGTTGTTCTCATTCTGATTCGAATTCGTATTCTCATTCGTATTCTTATTCCATTCGAATCGAGGTGGCCTGGCAGGTACACGGGGTAATTTTGTTTCGTTTGCTTTCCGAAAGTTTGACAAGCGGCCCGGGGCCAAGAAGATATACTATATACCATATATATACAAGATACAGTGTATAAAATTCGGAATGGAGAAAGGAGATGCTCGCATCCAGCTTTGTTAATTTCCTTTAGGAATTCCAATTCCAAGGCCAAGTCGGTGGAACTTGTGAATTCCAACGGTGCCGGCTGTTGCTTCCCACATGGCTTTCTAATGTCTTAAGAGCGAGTTTTGGCTAATAAGCCCCACTTATGTGATGAATTATTTACCTTTATTGAAAGCGCCCAGGCTGCCGGGCCACTCACCTGTTTACCAGCTCCCCTCCAGCATGTGCTTATAATTTATTTAAATAAGCCCCTATGACGTTTTTAATTCACTGACAATGATGTCAGCCACTGAGGCAAAAGTTCTTGGGGATGAGGGGCGTGGCCCACAACCTTTGGCCTGGCATAATTTGAATATTTCTGGCATAAAAACAAGCGCGCAAAACAAAATCAACAAACAACTTCAGCGACGACAACGTGGCCAAAAAACAAGGCAAATTTAAGGGGAGTGAGGGGTGTTTTTCAAGGACTCGCATACCCTGCAATTTACTGCAAATTGTCGGAGATTTAATATTATGTTTATTTTGCCAAAGAGAATTAAGTACACAGGCAGTTAGTTTGATTACAGTTTTATAAACAGCAAAGTAAATGGGGAAGTACTCGTGTGTTGTTATAAGGAAAATGCATAAAATATTCAAGAAAATCATTGTAATGAGTACAGTAAAGCTTACAATATTAAACTTCCTGAAATATTTTATTTAGTTCTCCGATGAACAGAATAGTAAGCAGTAGAACTAATACTTTGTGTTTTTAAAAGTATAATATAAAATGATAACCATGACCTTACTCCAAATTTTGAAGTGTAGAAAAATGATTGTATTGTTCCAAAAGAAAGTTAGGATACCCATCTGAGCTTTTGGCCAACCATGGGGACAAGGCCAACAAATGAGCGTAAGCAAAAATCTTGTCGCAGCCCAAAAAAAATGTTTATAATTTTTCTCGTGGAATTTGCAGCGTAATTTCTCTCAATTTCTGTGAGGCGGTGGGTCGTTCGGTGTGTTCCCCCGAATTTCCCTTTTTCCCCTTTTTTTCAGCACCTCGCCAAGGACCAATCCCCAGACCGCCGAACCGTTTGTTGTAGCCGCTAAATGTCAACGGGAGCAACATGGCAGCTACAACATCATCTCGCATTTAATATGCGTGCGGCTGCCTGTTGTGGCAAATAATACGCCCGATGATGATGGCGATGGTGCTGAAGGAGAACTATAAATGCTGGCAGGTGGAAAAGCTGGGGGGGGGGGTTCTGGAGGAGGTGACACCCCCACCTCCCACCTCCACTGGCTTCCTGCTGGCACTGCCCGGGAATGTAAAAATTAGCATATTTAATGCGAGCAGCACGTTAGGTTATTAGAGACACATTCTCACCGTGCCGTGGAGCGTGAAAGAGGGGAAGTGTGGGCCATTTTTTTGGACGGGGGGTAAAGGTGTTTAAGGGGGGGGGGGGCTCTGGCGACACGGCCATGTTGCAGCATGTTAAACAATCACGCCCACACAAACGTTAAGTAAGCAGCTACAACAACAGCAGGCCAAAAGACAGACGGCGGGCCTGAGTTTTGCATAATGTTGCCTCGCAGCCAAAAGTCCCTACTTGAGATGGGCTACACTGAGCGAAACAGCACTATCCAGAGATGATAATTTATTTTATAATTTTGTAAAGGCTAGATTTGGAAATAACAATTCAGCAATTCAACAGTTTAGGGAATACCCTGATTATTAGTATTAAATATAAAATATAATTACTATTCTCTTTTTCTTTCCTTTTCTTTTTCGAAATTGAACTCACATAATCGATAGGCTTAGATTTTTGGGAGATCCATTCTATCTATCAGTATTTTTTATGGGCTAGTTTTGAAAATACGAAATTGTAAGTCTTAAACATACAATAGAATTACTATTCTCTTTTTGTTTCTTAAACATAAAATAGAATTACTATTCTCTTTTTCTTTCCCTCTCTTTTTCGTAATTGAACTCACATAATCGATAGGCTTAGATTTTTGGGAGATCCATTCCATAAATAATATTAAGCATGCAGCATGGTACACCAGCATTTTCTCAAATATAATCGAACATGAAAGTATTTAAAATATGTCTATGAAGTTTAATTTTAATAAATCTCAAACTTAATTGAGAGTATTTTTAAAAATGTCTAAGGCGAAGTCTTTGTGAATTTAGATACTATACAAATTTTAAATTTTTTTACATTGTGCATCTAGTTATATATTGTATATATCTAGTTTAACTTATAACATTAGAAAAATCCTATTAAACTTAAATACATTTTGAATTCCTAAAACTCAGGATAAATTTTTCTGGGTGTACTTAAACAGTTTTTCTAAGGATATGAAAATATTTTCAAACAATGTAGCCCACATTTCTCCAAGTGCAGCACCTGAGGGGCAGGGCAATGAGCCTGTAAGCTACTTAGTTTTTATTACACTCAGCCAGCCGCATTGTTTTTTATGCTCCAGTGCAGGCGGCAGTCCAAGCTGAAATCCCCAGCGAGCTTCAGGCTCATTTCCTTCTACACCAAGAACCAAGGGCTAGGACTCGGGATTCAGGACTCAGGACTGAGGAACCAGAAAGCAAGAACCAGGAATGCTGCTTTGTTCCCTTTTTTTTGTGTCCGAGATTTTTCACGCCACTCGAAAGTGCAAATTGCATGAAATGTTTTTTCTTCTGATGTGCCGCCTGACGTGAGCCTGATTTGGCTTGGCATCCGAGTCCGGGACTTTGGCGGCCTTGTCGGTGATGGCTTTAAGCTGCGGTGACGGTCGACATATTAAATATGAATATCTGCCGCCAGCAGCAGGCACCGCATGCAATAATAATCACGTTCCTACCGCTCGACCCGCCGAAAAGGTGCCAGAAAGCAAAACGCAGCACACAATGAATGCACTGCCATCGGGTTGGGATGGGATTGGATGGTAGGGGTCGGGATTCGGAATGGGTTGCTGATATGACCGGGCAGTTACACGTGTCGGTCTGGACCCGAATCAGGGCTGGTCTGCTCTCGGTTTGGACTGGCTCCTGACACATGGCAGTGCAATTTTAAGTGCTGCGATAAGGGGACAGCGCCCAACGAGCGCGGTGGCCACCGTCATCCACGGCCAGCCATCGGCGACCAACGCAAGTGATGGTGATTTTCATTATTGCACTGGAAAAAATATCGTTTCAATATTTTAAAAAATCATTATAGTACCAGAAAAAAATGTAAGTTTTATAGAAACAAATCTCAGTTACCTTGAACATATTTTGGAAACATATATGGTATGATATTTCAAAATGATAAGGATTTAACATTATGGAAATTCTTTGCTAATTCTGTTTTTAGTCGCAAAATGAGATGTTTTTAATTAAGAATATTTTCTATACAAACCGTTTGAATAGGAGAATAGAGAACTTTTTAGATGTTCGACAAAGGTTCAGTAATGTTACAGATTTAGTTATAACAATGAAGATATTATGTAGTGAAAGCGGCGAAGTCATTATTTTTTTAATACTCGTAGTGGTATTCTCAAAAGACTATTTAATTTACTTTTTAAATATTTTAGGGAAGTGCGTTGTGACTCTTTCTCAAACAGAAATTATATCTCTTGATATATCGACTCTTAAGTGAATTTTTAAAAACCCCTTATTCATAACAATTAATAATCATTGGCATTCAAGATATCCCAAGTCCTTATAACAAGTCTTTGTTGTTTTATATATAATAATATACATTTTATAGTTCGGGTCTAAAAAATTCGAAGTGGTTTTAATCTCTCAGCTAATGCTATAAGCATAGTATTAAGATAATCGTATCCTTAAACTAATTAGATCCTTATACATATCAAAAAAAGCTAGTTTAACGGGGCTGGTGTCCATAACAGGTAAAGATACAAGCTTGGGTATTGATCATGCAAGAAATCGAAAATTAATTTGTTATATTTTTCCCTGTGTGTCACTTTTTCACTCCGCACTCACGCACAGTGGCCACGTGTTTGCGAGTGTCCTGGAGATCTTATCAATCATGGTTTTTGGTGTGGATAGTTGCGGATAGCGGCGTGGTCAGTTTGCTGGGTCACGAATGTGGGTCGTTGCCTGCGCACTGGACATCTCCACATCTCATATCCATATGGGGAAATCCCCCTGATCCCCTCATTAACGCTTTAACGCACAATTAAAGCAATTTGCAAATTTAATGCATGAAGTGTACTGGGTGAACGAACCGCTGGGCACAACACGTGTCTGGGCCAAAAATAAAAGTTGGCAGAGACAAAAAGTTGAAACAAAGAAAAAGAAAAAATGCTGTGGAAGGAGATGATAAACTTGGACTTAACCTGCCAGCGGGAAAAATCCCGAAGGACATAAGTCCGTTGCCAGGCAAAAGGTATTTATATTTGGAAAGAATAACATTGAAAACGAAATTTCTGCACTTTTAGGGCATTTCATTTTTATATAACTTTAATAACTTTTATTTTACGGATATTATTATTCATTTCCCATTTGGTAATCTACCACATTACAAAATAATAAAAGAAATTAAAAAATATGAAGCAATTTTAGTATTTTTACAACCTTTTCTTTATGCAGCCCGAATTTCCTCTACTCGCAAAAAAAAATTCATGGCACAACACTTACAGTTCATTTTCCCAATTTTTTACGACCACTTTCACCCGAATAACATATTTTGGCTGGGCCCAGGAAAAAAAACCCAGCAAAAACAGAGAAAGGGAGCGGGAAAACTTTACTTTTTATTGTGTTTTTTTTTGCGTTTTTTTCTATTCGCCAGCAATTTCTCGTGTAACAATATTTTGTTTGTCTGCCGCTGCCACTGCAGCTGTTTTCCTTGTTAAGGTGCCAAAAAGCGTTTAGCAGTTTAACCGCTGACACACCCCAAGCCATCGCTATTGGCCGGGCCAAGAACAGCTGCTGGGGGCAAGGCATCTCAATCTTGGTCGGGAATAAGGGGTCTGAGTCTGGGTTTATGTTTCGCTTCGCAGGATCTGCAGCGAAATATCCCTCATATCCTGTGTACACTGTGTGTGTGAGTGTGTGTGCAGCGTGTCTGGAAATACTTGAGCTGCTATTTGGAGCACACACACTCACTGGCACTGGCACACTCACTCACATTCGCATCCTGCAGGTCCTTTGTTGTGGGGAGAAATTTTACTTTTTGTTTGCTGGCACGCAGTGCTTGTTAGTGCGTCCGTAAGCATGCTACAGAAATTGTCAGAATATCTCTACCCAGCCTGCCGTTTGTCAACCCCACCCAGAACCCAGAACCCAGATCCCGGAACGGAAAATAAACAAAAAATCATGGGAATTTGAAACAATCCAGGCATGGAGAGGTTCTATTTAAGTTTCACTTTGAGCTAAGCACGGGATTTCTTTTTTAATGCCTCTGGGCCATTGCAATTGGGCAATGCTCGGGGAGCAAACTGCAGATAATTCTGAAGATAATATAATGGAGAGATGAGAGGCAGCTGCAATTGCC
Source organism: Drosophila subpulchrella (assembly GCF_014743375.2). Lineage (NCBI taxonomy): Eukaryota > Metazoa > Arthropoda > Insecta > Diptera > Drosophilidae > Drosophila > Drosophila subpulchrella. Next base: position 17,406,546 of record NC_050611.1, read on the forward strand.
GGGAAAAGCCACAAGCACAAATATGTGCATTTGTATAAACATCTTTGAAATTGGATTTGCGTTGCATCCGCACAGCGCCAAGTGCAGATTTGATTATTTGCCATGTGGCGAGCACTCGATTGCTTGGTAACTTGGTAACTCGGTTCGAAAAGTCACTGCCAGAGTGTGTTTGTTTGCCCAGCGCTTGAGGAATTTTGAATTTTCGGTTGTGGCCACATGCATTGCATAAATCGAACCCAAAACTCAACTTTCCCAGCAAATAGCAGCACAAACAGAGGGCAAACAAAGTCAGCCAGTCACCCAGTCAGCTAGAAATCTGGGAATGTCAATTTCGGAAATTGCATTATGATTTGCCATCGCAGGGAATTATTATAAAATTGATTCCCTGACTTACGGGGCGACCCGGGCCAGAAAGCTTCCATAATTTATTCCCCTAATGTCCGGCAACAGTTGTTTAATGAGTCTGGGCGGATTCGCCAGCTGTGTGTCCTGCCAAACAAATAAGGCACCTAGGTCTTAGTATTACGCTTATCCTAGTTAGAGATGCCAATAAATAGGGACTTAAACAAAAATATCCACGGTAGCAAAAAACTGGAGGAAAATAATTTTATTTTTGAACTTACATCCGAAGATTTCTTCTATGTTTGTAACTATTATCCTTTTAAAATCTTCCTTTACATATGATGGAGCTATAGTTTTTAAAATTTTGTTTTTTTGGTTTTTGTCCCTAAATAAATAAGTTCAATAATTTTGTTGTGATGATGTATGCAAGCTATATGCGAATGTGTATTCTAAGCATTATATTATACACTAGGAATAAATATATTTCTTAATATACATATATATATATATATATATATATATATATATATATATATATATATTCATAATAAGATTGTAACTTAATAATTTTTAAAAACGATGTAATTAAAATTCGAATTATTTATTATGATGATATGATGATTTTTCAACATCTGATTTAAATAACCCAATAATTCGAGTAAAAACCGAATAAAACATAAAGCAATTCTTTGAAAAAATACTTACCCTCTCATAACATCAAAAGTTTTTTAATTAAAATAAAAAAATATTAATTAAGTATGAATATAAATATATTTAGTGTGGTTATATAAAAAATGAAAATACTTTTTGACCAATATTCGCTTAGAATCAAAATGATTTATTACTAGTAAACATTTTTGAGCCTTGAAAAATGTATATTGTCAATTCAAAAATAAACCAAATAAAATATGAATTGTTGTGGCTATCAAAACAAAAGCAATTCCTTAAATAAAAACATCACCATTGCAAATATTTGAAATATTTTTCAGCCAAAGAGGCATCCCTTTATCGCGCACACACGCATATCCATATGAATATACATTGCCGTGCAGGGAATGCGATTTGGCTGGTAATGGCAATTTAACTAACACACAAATCATAATGTGCAGCGCCACAGGGCGTGGCAACAATCTGGGATGCTATATGCATATGAGCAGCACGATGACGTGCAGCAGGGGCAAATAACAACGATAAGGTGGCGCCGTGCATGACAAATAACCCAAAATGGGAAATCTGTTGATGCTGGGAAAACCACACATCACAATGTCCATTTTCCATTTGCCATTTTCTGGGCCGGGAGTTGCATATGCAAAATCAATGCATTGGAAGCGCAGAGATACGAGTATCTCTCGACGCCAAAGTGTTGGCCAATTAGCAACTGCAATGGCAACTGCAACACTGAGCCGGGTCAAGATGCGGCAGCCGAGTCAGCACGTTTCAGGCCATGTAAATTGCACATCAGAGTGTCATGTCCCTGTCCCTCCTTTTGGCCCTCAACCGAAGCTGGCTTTAATCCAATTGAGTCGGCCAAGAGAGAGAGCCTTATTAAATTATTTACAACTTACAACCGAGCCAAGGAAAACCCAAGCCTGGCTGGCTAAAATGCCTTACAGTTTTTATATTTGATGAGCTTCAAATTGAGTCGAGTTAGTGACACTTTGCACAGGACTCTTCTTTTGTCAACAAACTGGCTACGCATATTTGTTACATCTAAATTAATTTATGTACGCATCTTTCAGGGGCATTTCACAGTTGATACACTCGGGGCTGATTGCATTTCAATTATTTAAACTTCGAAACTGGAATTTTTGTGCATGCATTTGGCAAATGAATTTATCTATTTGTTTTCCGCACAATTGCCTGGCATTTGGAAGGACGTTTGATTGATAGGCGAGTGAAATCTGCACTGTGCACACACTTGATTTCATATTTAATTTAAGCCTTTCGCAAATAGAGAACTTTCAATTGGGCAATTTAATTAAAATGTTGTTTATCAGGGGGGGGGGCAAAGACCCACTCTCTGCTAAATTATGTGGAATCCGGCGAGGGCATTTCCATAGTTTTTCCAGCAACGTTTATGTTCTTTCTATGCAAATGTCTTTTTTCCCGAGAAAAGCAAAAGAAACGAGGCAGTGAGAAATCAGCGTCATAAAATTGTATGTTGTCTTCCCTTTTGGCAGGGCAAATATGGCGACAGAAAGGAAAAGCGGGCCGGGAAAATTCAATGGTGCTTGGTGTTGGGTGGAAAACCCATTGCGAGGGCCGCATATTTCACGTTACTCATCTTTATCATTGCCAACTAATTTCACAGCAAACAGGAGGGTATACAAGATATTTGTTTATTTCTAGTTCATATCTCTCGTGTGCGCCACACTTGTTTCCCTTTCATTTCGCACTGCCCCGCCTTGTGGCATGTTTGCGCCATTTTGCGTTTTTGTTTATGTTTAGCCGGGTCATTGCGGCCATTCCTTATGGCATACATATGTACAAATGTGTATCTGTGTCCCTTTGTTCCTGTGGGCGTGGGGCCCTCGCTTTAAGTGCTTTTATTGTCTTTTGCTTAGGGTTAAGTTTTGTCATTGCCACGCTTTGTTTACGGCCGCCCAAGTCGGGGAAAAACCCTTGCCCCCTGGTTTCTGAATCCCAGATCCTGTTTTTGCGGACATGCCAGCCAGCTAATCCTTTTGTTTTATGGCGTTTAATTTATTTTTAAAGCCTGCTGCTGCTTCTGCCGCACAACTTGTTTATAGGCCACAAACAGACCGGCAGGCAGAAGCAAAAAATATATATTTGTTTAGCATACTTTCAAGGACACTTGGAAAAAATACCAGCCTTTAAAAAATGTTAATGGGCTAGTAATGATTAATGCTGGCTTTACAGAACTCACAGGGTACTTAATAAACATTTTTTCGTTTAATATAATTTGAAGTACTCTCCTAATTGATATTAATTTCGTTTCTTTTGGCCTAGAAAATGTAGTTTTTTTCTGTGCAAGCTGTTTGCCCTCTGAATACTGCACGCTTTCTGTGCCTTTTCCCCCGGCCAAACATGCAACAGGCCATGTCCTGTCACAATAATTGCCTCCAGCATACAAAACAAACGCAGAGAAATATAGAACTAAACTGATTCCATCGCAAGGCAGCAGTGAAGGGCGAAACATGCTCAAGTAATTGGCAACAAAACTGCAACATAACAATAACAATTCAATATGTCGGCAACAGATGCCCGATGCTCCCACAAAAATCCACAACCCCCCGGTTTCAGCAGCCACCAGTGTTTTAGTTTTGGCCGCCTGCACTTGTAAGCCTGGCCTAATTGGCCCTCATTACATGAAAGAGTTTTGCGTGGGGAATGCTAAGCGCAAATAAGACTCATCTGCGTGTGTGGTAATGAGTTCGAATATGGCCACGCCCCGAACATCTGCTGATGGCCATCGAGGGACACTGGAGATGACCTGAGTTCGCTCTGGCTGTCACACTCAAGAAAAATAATGGTACAGTAGAGTTTTCAGCTTTAAAATAAAATATACGGATTTTTGAAATCACTTTTAAATGTCATTTTAGGTGCCTAAAAGTATGCAGCAATATATTTCAAACTCAGAAGTGCAATGAAACGCCACTATCTTTTATTTATTGCATACTTTTAGGCACCAAAATGACATTTAAAAGGTGTTTCAAAATCCCAGTGAAATTTATATATAAAACAAGGGAGAACGCTATAGTCGAGTACCTCGACTATCAGATACCCGTTACTCAGCTTAAGGGACCAAAGGGAAATGGAGATATGCAAGCAGCAAAGCAAGATTTAAATGCGCCACCTATCGGCGGAAGGCAGATTTAAGCGTTATGGGCGTTAGAGTGGGCGTGGCAAAATTTTTTTTGGGTCAATCGATAGGTATTGACGAGCCCAATACAGTTCAGTTAAAATTTTGTATCTAGCATGAAAATTGTGGGCGCCACAGGCTTGGGCGGTTTGTGGGCGTTAGAGTGGGCGTGGCATATTTGCGTAACAAACTTGCGCTGCGTACAAGGCTACGGAATCTAAATATGAGATCCCAATTCTCTATCCTTGATAGTTTCCGAGATATCCACGTTCATATTTACGATTTTTTGAAATTTGTGGGCGGTTTGGGGGCGTAAAAGTGGGCGTGGAAAACTTTTTTTTTTATCAATCGATAGGTATTGATGAGAACAATACATTTCAGTTAAAATTTTTATTCTAGCATCAAAACTGTAGGAGCCACAGTTTTGGGCGGTTTGTGGGCGTTAGAGTGGGCGTGGCACTCTACTGAAACAAACTTGCGCTGCGTAAGAAGCTCAGAAATCTGCACGCCAAATCTCAATAGCCTAGCTCTAATAGTTTCCGAGATCTCAGCGTTCATCCGGACGGACAGACAGACGGACAGACGGACAGACGGACAGACGGACAGACGGACATGGCTAGATCGACTCGGCTAGTGATCCTGATCAAGAATATATATACTTTATGGGGTCGGAAACGCTTCCTTCTGCCTGTTACATACTTTCCGACGAATCTAGTATACCCTTTTACTCTACGAGTAACGGGTATAAAAATGTAGCCTTTTATAAAGAGCACTACAAAAATAATTTCCAACATAATTCCTATCGAAGGTCTATAAAAATTTGAACGAAATTTTGTTCAATGTGATTTCTTAATAATTCCGAACTTAATTTGTTTACTTCAATTTATAACCTTGAGACCGGCTTAAAGACAGTGCAGATTATTCAGACCTAAGGTCCTTGCAAAATTCTACAGAATTTTGGCTGGAAGAGGTTTATATCAATTGATTGGATAGGATTATTATATATTTTCTTTCCATTTCCCTGCCTATCCACCATTTCTTCGCAGTGGCCTTTCCATTTCTATTTCCGTCTGAAGAGGTCCCATGTTTTTCGCAATTGTCCTATCTAGGTGATGATTGTGTTTGCCCACCTATATTAAATCGGGTTCGATTAATCGAAAGCAGGTCCTCCACGTGGACTATGTGTGCTTAGTATTCCGTTTGTGTTTGTGTGTGCCTGTAAGAAGTTGGCCAAATAATTGTTTTCCATTATGCGCACACAAAAGAGGCAAATGCGACCTTGAGTTAATGGCTGGCATGTTAACTTAAAGTGCTTTTAGCCAGCCAGTAAAAGTTTCGGTAATTGGGCATTCAGTAAGCTGGTGCTTTAAGAGGCTTTCGAGGCATTCATGATTTGATTTGATGGCAAAGTGAAGCATCAAACAAGGTTAAAATAAGGCATGATTTTCGACAGCCAAACGGAATATTGCTTAATATTAATGAAGGCTTTAAAGTGCTGCATGGTGTCCTTAAATGTTTTTCTAAGTTACTTTTTTCGAAACCACAATCGAACCACAATTTGATTGCTGAATTACCAATTTAGGGGTTTTTCTGCAATTTAAATAAATTCACTAATCAATAAAGTTGCGGTCCAAGCTGAGTGAAAAACTCTCAATTGTGGTCAAGCAGTTTGATAAAATGTGGCATCGATTAAAGAATCTGCCGCAAGACAGGGATCGGGAATCAGGGGACAAGTTGGGAGTTGGAGTGTACTTCATGCACTCAAAACTAATGCCCTAATGAATGGTGATGGCTCTGAAAGGCCCTTCGTCTGCCACTTTCAACTCTCATCCACACTAACACACACAATGGCTATCGATTTCTGGACGGGATGGGTGGCGATAATAAAACCATTGGCAGAGGGCCTCAACTTCAACGGAGGTACGTGTCTGTCATTTTGAATTACAAGACGCCTTTAAATGTAAAGCGGCCATGGGGCGTATGAGTAACGCCCTCGGAAATTGCTGTGCTTTGCATTCGTGCGGTACTTGGTCCACCATCACTCCCAAACTGCCAACTTGTAGCATAATTGTGCGTCGTTAAGTTTATTATGAAGTGTGCGATGGCACACACACATAAGGACAGACAGTCGGAGCACTTTAAGTCAAGCAATTGGAAACTAAATTGGAATTTTTATGACAGGCATCAGGACTTGGCATCGCCACACTCGCATTCACCCGCTGACACAATGCCAGTCAGCCAACTTGGGCTTACATGGCGTATGCGCATTGTGTGTGCGCATTTGACCAAGCAGAGCCAACACATTCATATCCCTCAGCCCTATACCCCTATACCCCATATACCCCCTGCACATAAATACACTTATAATGCGTTTTGCATTTGTTAAATTTCCCCCAGGCCCCGTTTTCTGGGTGTTCATTCGGTGTCCTTCGGCGTATTATGCGTTGACATGCCCGAATTTTCACGCCTCACTTGGCCAGCCTTTTGGCCTTTTGGCCATCGCTGCTCAGTGGTCCATTCACTGGCCGAGAATGACTTAATGAATGCCCAGCCGGCGATGTATGTATATTTAATGCCACAAGGAATTAGTGGCAGACAATGGCCCCGATTTGCATTACCAAATTGGGTTTTTCAAGGGGTCCTTCAAGTGTCATTTCTTGCCAGGCAGTTTGATGATTGCACATACGTTTAGGGAAATTTAGCAGTAAGCTAGTTTCATCTTGATTGTTTAAAATTAAATGTACAGGTCCCTTTAACAGCATTTAAAATAAATTTGAAAACCAAAAGTGTAAGCTAATATCCTTTTAATACAAGTCTTCAACAAACAAAGCTCATTCTCTATTATAATTATTATTTGATTTGAAATGTATTCCATTGTCCACAATTAAAATCCTCTTTTGTTGATATTTGGATTTCAAGACTGCACAATTTCTATGTATATTGTATATTATTTTACCTCTGAAATCGTATAGCCTTGGTTTTGTATGTTTAGAGAGTGAAAAAAGTGTTTTTAATTGATGGGAAATAATTTCTAGCCTATGGCATTTGATTTGAAATATATACCATTGTTCACAATGCATATGTTATTTTGTTGACATTTGGAATACAAGACTGCACAAAAACTAGGTATATTAATTTTTATTTTATTTGGAAAGTTGATATTGATATTTTATATTATTTTTCCTCTGAAAATTTATAGCCTTGGTTTTGTATGTTTAGAGAGTGAAAAAAGTGCTTTTAATTGATGGGAAATGATTTCTAGTCTATGTTTCTATGTAATACATTATACCTTTGATTATTTCCATACTTGAGAACCTTTAAAAATGGCTTCCTGAATATCATTTTATTAGCTTACTGCATCACATCCGCAGAGTGAGAGAACGGCCCTGAATGCCTGGTTTTTTCTGTGGCTTCTACAACTCCCTGTGGATAGATGTTTGCTGACTTGGCTTTCCTATTTGGCCCCCTGCAGCTACTGCCACGCCCCCACCCCCCGAACGCCCCTCATGAGTGGCTTTTGATATAACACATAATAACAATATATTTGAGGGTGTGTTTATGGTCATATGCAGAAACTGTTGCCTGTTGTGTTGTGGCAAGTTTTGTTGCTGTTTCTGGTTGTTCTACTGTTATTTGCCTCTTGGCCATTGGCACATTCAGAAACACTCTTGGCCCAATCTGCTTTTGGTTTTAGAGTGTGTTTCTAAGTGTCTGTGTTTGCTTTTTGTGTGCGAGTTTGTGGCCGAGTAGCTTTGCTATACGAATGCGGTTGGCATAACCATCCAACTGCCTGGGCTGCAACTCTGCAACGCTGCTCCATTATTAAAGCCAAGTTTCGAACAGCTAAACTGGGACTCTATTAAACCGGGCTTCGCAGTTCAACAACAAAAATGAAATTAGCAACGAATCAAAGTTCCATTGAGGGGGAAACTTTCTGTGGTCGAAATTGGGGCAATTTTAAACTTAATTAGCAGGATTTCCTCAGCTTTTCTTGAGCCACTCATGTTGCTTTTCGGTCGAGGGAGTAAAAAAGTCAAAGGAGTGAGTTACTGAAGGATGCATTGCAGAAATCCGAGGCGAAGGACAGGCATCAAGTGTCGCTCCGAGTGGGGCCATCAACTTCATCTTCATCTCCAGCTCCATGGCCCCATGCCACCATCGTCATCGCTATTTTCATCTCTCGTCATCCCCGACACACAATTCGGTTTTATTAACTCGGGAACTCGAAAAAGAAAGGCGAGTCAAGGAGCCCAGCGATGAAATGAACTGCGCTGCTCTCCAGATGGCACTCTGAAATTGCTTTAAAAAACAAGAAACACCACTCCAACTTCCCGCATTAATCAAGACTCCAAGTGGCTGGTTTTTGTATTTTGCATAATTTTATTATGTTTTATTTGTTCAGTTTTCCCATGATGGTTCTCTTGTTTTATGTTTTATGTTTTTCTTTTTGGTTTTGGTAATTTTCGTTACATTTAACTACACAGACTTAAGGGCTAGAAATTATCTCTGCAGCTGCACAAATCGATATTTACACACAATCATTGGAAGCCTTCCTTTCATCAATCTCCATTTCCTTAGTAGTTTGCCAATGTTTTTTTTTGCATTTGCACATTGCTAAGACAGTTAAAAGTTATGTCCACTAATTAAAAATTGCTAAATATCCCTTATGTTAGACAATTAGTTTATTTTGATTACTCTGTTCGCTTCTTGTTTTCGGTTTATCCCATTTTGATTAACAACTTCTTGCCAAATGTTGCAATGCTTAACTATAGACTTCAGCTCATGCAGCACTCCTAAATTTGTTTGCACACATCCGGCAAATAACCAATGGCCACTCTTAAACGTAATAGTTTATTTATGTACTTTAGTTTAACAAATAATTTATTTACAGCTTAATTCTGAAAGTTTCGCCGTGGAGCAGTGGCTCGAGTAAAACCGAAATTCCTTTAGCTAAATCCATTTTAATCAGTTAAGTGGTTGTCTGTACAATGCAGCATAAATCAGATCGTAAATGATTGAGTGTCTTTGTGTGTGGCCGAAACTAAGTACTTAATCGTAGACTGGGACTTGTAAAAATATGAATTCTAGGTTGAAAATGCACGTCAGTTCTTAATATTGAGCTCGCTGGCAATTCCAGGATCCAAACTACGGATTTACGGGTTTTTCTTTTGTATTTTTATCGGGATCCTTGAAATAGCTCTCCTTAATTTTGCATTACTAGTCTGCAAAGTTAGACTTTATATAATACATGTGTGGCTACGTATGACACTTATACATTAACGAAACACACACGGACACACATACATAACATACATATAAAAGGAGAGTGTTGTATACTATAATACATGCACACCTGTATGCTATATAAGGAGAGAGAGATAGGGTTCTTAAGTTTGATTCGCTTTTTCTGATAGTTTTGGCTTAGGCTTTAGGTGTATGGGTAGTACGTATGTATGTTGGGAGATGCCGTTAGCAAGGTTTTAGGATTAGAAGTAACTAATGTTAGGTTAGGGCCTCCATAACCGGGCAGATCCAGCAGATTCCGCCGATGTCGTAGTTACAAATGCTCGCCAGGGGGCGCTTAACCCATCTACACGATCTTCATATATACACTCGTGTGGAATATCCGATAGCCGCTGGCAATGATTATCATAATCATATGCAGCTGGGACTGCATTGTCTTCGTGGAACCGCCCACATGACCGTGATACATGGCAGCCGGATTGTCGCCTGCAGGAAAGAAATCCGGAGAATATGAAAATGAAATTTGCACAAAAATTTAATTAAAAAAACACCCATATATAGTATAATGTATACATGAGCACACGGTGAAAGGAGTAAAGTGTGAGCTTAACCAACAAAATGCTAATGAGCGTCGTCGCTTCATCGCGCCAGAAACTTATAAATTATGACTGGCACTAACTACGTGGGCACTCTTTGTTTGTGTTAGCCTCTGTCCTCTGTCTCCCCTCTCTTTCTTTCACCCACTAGCCGTCTCTTTCTCTTACCCTCTACCCGTCTCTTTCGCTTTTTGTGTTTATAGCCCTGCTTTAATGGCAGTTTGCCCGCCAAATGGTTTGCTCTGGCGCACCGTGCGCGAGCATTTTTAATCCACATGCTTGCGGCCGTGTAATTTTCATAAATTACTTTTATTGTTTTCCCTCTTAGCCAAACGAAACCAACCAGCAACCGGCTGATATATGAACTGCAAAAGAGCCACCGGATACGGATACCGATACATATAGAGATACAGATACAGATGCAGCTGCCGAGATACAGATGTACAAATATTACAGATACTCAAATGAGCAGTCCTTTGTTTATTCAAAGTTGTAATTTCATTTGGCGGACATAATTGAAATTTCTCTGGCACTGAGCGAGGCTTAACTCGATTGTGCACAGGCCAAAAGCAGGGGTTTTTTTAATTCCACAGTTCATTTAATCATTATTTTATGGTTGCCATACAAGTGGGAATATTTTATAAAGGAAAATATTATGTATTGCACAAATAAATCAAGAGTTAAGGTGCTTTAAGTGAGGCTGTCAATTGGACTTAAATTTTAGTTTGGAAAATATCGATTTCCTGTGTGGGTTTTATATTCTTCCTGAATAAAATCTTTTTAAATTTCATCCCATCCATTGTGTGGAGGACTTACCTTTGAAGATGTGCACCAGGACGCTGGCTGGTTGCGTGTTGCTGGCAACGCAGGTGAAATTTCCCGAATGCTCGCGTCGTGTCCGCTGAATGGTAAGCTCCGATGATTGAAAGTCTGCAACGGACAGCAGTCGATAAAGGGTTAAGACCGGTGAGAAGGGGCTGAAAAACGGGGGGTAACCAGCACTCACCTGGCTCCGTTGACACATTAATGCCCCGATCAATGTCGTAGTTAATCATGCGGTTGTCGTGATACCAGAATATATACTCGGAGGCCTCGGTATTCTGCACCACGCGGCACTGCAGGCGCAGCGTTGATCCGGGCGTTAGGTATCGAATCGGAGGACCCGTGATCTCCGCGCGGGCTTCTAACCAATCGATATTGGATTGGGGGAGAGGAAAAATTACAATCGATAAGCGTTTCAGTTGAATACAATCAGATATTACAAGGAATACCTAAGTAACAGTTATAAAAATATCCTATCCAACTTTGATGTCCTATAAGGTAACTGAACTATAAGTACAATCCCAGATAAACTACATACAATATATCTATCATTTACTAAACATCATACCCAATTTTTATTTAGGAGTTTCACGATAATAAGTTTTTTAACCTATTATTTTTTGATGATAACTATTCTAATATTTCAACTGAGTGAACCACAATGTTAACCAAACCATTACATACTTCAAAATCCTAAGGTACCTTGATTTTAGAATATTCCCCACAATATTGAGCCAAAGCTTTTTAAACTTACTATTTTGCATGATAAGTGGAATCATAAATACAGTGATTTTACAACCAAGTAAACTACAATAGCCATACCTATACAAAAGTAAATAAAAAACAAGGAAGAACGCTATAGTCGAGTACCTCGACTATCAGATACCCGTTACTCAGCTAAAGGGACCAAAGGAAAATGGAGATATGCAAGCAGCAAATGCGCCACCTACCGGCGGTAGACAGATTTAAGCGTTGTGGGCGTTAGAGTGGGCGTGGCAAAGTTTTTTTTTAATCAATCGATAGGTATTGACGAGACCAATACATTTCAGTTTAAATTTTTTATCTAGCACGAAAATTGTGGGCGCCACAGGCTTGGGCGGTTTGTGGGCGTTAGAGTGGGCGTGGCAAACTTTTTTTAGATCAATCGATAGGTATTGACGAGACCAATACATTTCAGTTAACATTTTTTATCTAGCATACAAATTGTGGGCGCCACAGATTTGGGCGGTTTGTGGGCGTTAGAGTGGGCGTGGCATATTCGCGTAACAAACTTGCGCTGCGCTTAAGCCTACGGAATCTAAATCTTAAGTCCCGTTTCTCTATCTTTGATATTTTCCGAGATATCCGCGTTCATACTTACGATTTTTTGAAGTTTGTGGGCGGTTTGTGGGCGTTATAGTGGGCGTGGCAAACATTTTTTTCGGTCAATCGGTAGGTATTGATGAGAACAATACATTTCAGTTAAAATTTTTATTCTAGCATCAAAACTGTAGGATCCACAGTTTTGGGCGGTTTGTGGGCGTTAGAGTGGGCGTGGCACTCTTTTGAAATAAACTTGCGCTGCGCAGGAATCTCAGGAATCTGCATGCCAAATCCCAGTATTGTAGCTCTTATAGTTTTCGAGATCTCAGCGTTCATACGGACAGACGGACAGACGGACAGACGGACAGACGGACAGACGGACAGACGGACAGACGGACAGACGGACAGACGGACAGACGGACAGACGGACAGACGGACATGGCTAGATCGACTCGGCTAGTGATCCTGATCAAGAATATATATACTTTATGGGGTCGGAAACGCTTCCTTCTGCCTGTTACATACTTTCCGACGAATCTAGTATACCCTTTTACTCTACGAGTAACGGGTATAACTATCACCTCTTTTAAAATCCTATCCCATATTAATGTAAGAATGTCTTTAACAATAATGAGCCAAAGCTATTTTAACCTAATATATTTAGCTGATAGCTGGGATCAAAGTTTATAGTTCAGCTTCCATGGGGGTCAAATCCAGTCAAAGTCAAATCCTTTATTATCATGTGACTAAATCGGTTAGCATCTATCCCTGACAGTTATCAGTTTCCCTCAGAGCCCGCCGAAAGTGCCCTACAAATTTATGAAATACATCTGGCAGACAGCCCGGTTCCCAGTTCCCAGTTCCCATTTCCCATTTCGCAGCTCCACTTTCCCAAGGAAAATAGGAAAATTTGTAGCTGGCCTGTCACATCAGTTTCCATGTATGTGGGCCAAAGAGAGTGGCTTTGTTTTTTGGGGTAGCTGCCAAGATGGAGCGGGTTCAAGGGGCAGAAAAGGCCATTAGGCGCAGCACATTCAAAGTAAATTGTTTGTTAAATTCAGAATAATGTGCGTCAGTTAGCCAAGGACAGCGCGATGAGTTGAGAACTTGCTGAGTCGTTGCCATTTGCCCCGAAACAAAGTTCGTTCGGAACTTAAGGGACCCCCCCCCCAACCGAACTTAACCCCTTTTTTGGCCTGACCCCCTATTCTATCCCGAACCCAGAACCCAAACCCAAACCCAAACCCATAACCAACCCATTCCCCCTTTGGCATATGGACATTTCTAATTTCGGCTTGAGCGCATCCAGAACGTAACGAAAATGTGGCAAAAACTAACCGGGCTCAGAACTCATTCGGTAGTCTTTTCACCGGCATTTGTTTACTCGGCAGGAGAAAACCCATCAAGGCGTGAAATTATAGAAAATCACCAGTGCCCAGGCCGAATCACAAATAGAAATGGAAACCAGAAACTGGAAACTAGAAATCTGAAACCGTAGACCCAAAATCGGAGCCGTAACTGAGGCAATTCCGGCCTCTACTTACCGACGACACTCAGGTGCAGGAAGATCGAGGTGGGCGGATGGGTGGACACCTGGCACTCGTAGACGCCGGCATCACGTAGCTGCACGAATTTGATTTGCAGTGTCCAATCCTGCAGGCAAAATAAAAAAGGTGGAAAAAAACAGAGACCAGAAAAATGGTTAGAATTAAAGAACATCGGGCAGGCGGAGACATGAACATTGGCCCGCCTGGCAGTCAATTTGCTGCGCTGCAGTTGCGAAAATATTTTGCAATATTCCGCACTGAATTTTTGTCACGTATCGGCTATTCGATGGTCGGCCTCGCAAAAGCTCACAATGCAGCAAATATTCACCAGGAGGCAAGGAGATGTAGAGATGTAGTGTGCACTGGCAAAATTTGGTAATCTTTACTCGGCTTACTAAGAAATAATCGATATTTTTTAAATATTATCATCAAACATTTTTAGTTACAATACAAAACTTTATAAATATTTAATCCAATAAATAATTCAAAATGTTTAATAACACAATAAAAAATGTTGATTTACTATTTAATAGAGTTTCATATAAATAAATACTTCCTTTGTCTTTATAAGATAATATTCTTATAAAAATAGGGTAATTAATTAAAACATTTTAAAACCACTTTATTATGTGCATTATGCATATATGCATTATTGATATAAATATTTATTTACTGAAAAATATATTATATTTGTGCTCTTTTTTATTTCTTTGCTAAATATTCAGTGATGTAAAAAAACTTTTATTTAAATTTTTGTATTGAAAATATTTTAATCCATAAATATTTAAGTCAACTAATTTATTTTGGGTACTCTTTCATATCCAAAAAACGTATTTATTCCTTGCAGAAGAAGTAAAATCGATTTTGGGTAGCAACAAAAATGTTGTAAAACCATTTCGTGACTTTTTCCAAAGTGTGAGGCATATAATTTCGTATGCAGGTCTCCGATCCGATGCAATCAGCCCCAGCCCCGTTTGCCCGCCCTTTTCCTCTCGCCCCATCAGCAATGCAAATTACTTTGCACAGGACTCACCTCGGAATGCTTCAAGTGCGTGGCACTGAACCGCTCATCGCTGCTGTACGTTGTTAAGCCGACCGTAAGCAGATGATAATCCTTTTTGCGTATCCACGATACCTAAAAATAGATGGATGGTTTGGGATCGGGTTAGTGGGGGTTGGGCGTTGAGATAGGGCGGTGCCATTAGCCAAATACAATGGATTCGTTGGCTTCAAGGACTCCCCGTTTTTTTTCGGGGCTCGAATACTTAACATATGCCCATCCGGACAGGGTCCGAAGATGGGTCCGAGCCCTCTCACTGTCTTGTTCAAATGTTTGCCAATCCATCAAGATGGGACTAGCATGATGACAACGACTTGATGATGATGCAATTTTCAAAAAGGCACACAGATACAAAGCGGTTGGGCAAAAAAAAAAAATCAAAAAGCAATTACGTGTAAGAATTACGACAACAGCAACAATAAACATAATAGCAGATTGATTGATCCGGGGTTCAAAGTTCAAATTGGCTACCTAACTGTAAATAGACAAACAAACAAACAGATGGGCGGTGCCCCCCAACCAAACGCCCCCCCTCAACAAATGGTGGGCGTGTCCCTGGCACCCTCGCCCTTTTTTCATTTTCCCCCACTTTTCCTTTTCTGAGTGTGTCTGAATGTGACTTTAGCTAATCTTAAATGACCATTAATCATTTCGTCATCTATTTTTTTCGCACTTTTTTCTAGCTGATGATGTAGGCACGAACACGAGCACTGAGAGAAATATAGCTTAAACAAATTTATGAAATATTTCACAGCCAAGATATCAAAGTAAATATAGCATATCTTAATATCATTAACCTTAAAAGCCGAAGACCTTGTTGCCAGCGCTTTACCAACTAAGTTAGTCTAGTTTTGTAAACGTCTCTATCTTTAATAATAAATAAATAAATAAATATTTATCATATATAACTAATACAAAGCTTTAAAAAATCTAAAATAATGGGAAAATATTTTAGTGGCCTAGAATAATGCCCTCCCCATTTTTTCCTCTGCACTTTCTGGCAACACATCTATTAGCTGTCCATATGGGGTTATTGCCTGGCAAAGATGATGATTTTGGAGCTGCTGCTGCAAAGGATCAGGCCCAGGCACCTAAGCGCGTGTATCAATCAATTTTCAATTGATAAGGATTTTATTTATTGGCCAACAAAAAATAACGTATAACGAAGTGAAGAGCCAGGGCGAGCAGTTACTTTCAACTTTCTTGCGAGGATTTTACCCAGCAAATATTGACACACGCGCGCTGCAAACTCAGACTGAAACTGCCACAAAATCCAAAAAAAAAAAAAAACGACACACAGGAGAGCCAGCAACTTGAAATTAAGTTGAACGGCAGAGAAATTGTTAAATCAGCTGCGTTTGCCAATAAAAACGAATTACATTCTCCGTGCTTAAATGTTTAATGCGGCGTATACGCAATGTGGCGCAGCAGTAGCAGCAGCATTGGAGGATGGAAAATGGCGAGAGTCGTGGGATTTCCCTCCATCTTCCAACCAAATATCATAATCCCAGTCCCGAGTTACGAGTCTACAGCGAACTTTCAGCTTAGGAAATACATAATATTCCTGCACTTTTGCCCGGCTGTCCAACCGAAAAGAAAACAATATTTCAATGTTGGCGAAATTTGCAATTGAATGGCAAGCAGTCGTTTATTATCAAGATTCTGGCCGGCATATGCTAGCAAAATCTTTCCATATATCTATTCAATACAATCTGTAACAGTAAAATCCGAGTGTGAGGCATAAATTGCGCATAAATTCCGTTTTGGCCCGCAGCTCCTAGACGACGCCAACCGACGACATACAAAACTCTATATCTATATCTATATACATAGATATATGTATTTTTTTAGGATTCTTAGGATATTTATGATGGCAAAAGGGACTGCGACTGTGAGTGCGAGTGCTACGTGTCTGCAAATAAACCATGCAGCTAGCCAGAGGAAAAACACAAGAGTCGAGCAGCTGGAGATGGGAAAAAAACGAAAGAAAAGAAAAGCGGAATGCCTGGGGGTGTGGAAAAGGGTGCCAAGTGAAGCCATCAGGGGGAGTAAAATGTGGCGGCAATTAATCAAAAGCCTGCGAATTCCTTTCCCTTTTGGCAGGACTTTTTATGTGACTGCATGTGTGTGCGTATCGCATAAATCTCAGCCGCCTGTCCTGCCAACGCATGTGTGTGTGTGTGCCTCGTGTGTGTGAAAGTTGGCATCTCCTTTCGAATCCTGCGAATCCTGCGAGAACTGCGGCTCCTGCGGCTGCAGCTGCGGGCACGCAGATAATTGTTTACATTTTACCTTTTTTCAACTGTATGCTAAATAAAAAGTGACGCTTAACTTATGGCCAAAAGCTACAGCGCACACACCACAAATCACTTGTTAGCAAATTTATGGCAAATTTATGCTAACTACTTGTCTGCCACGTTGTACCGCCAACAGTTCCCCAAAAGGTAGGCCATCTGCAGTACAGTGCAGGGCAATCAAATAGTATTGGGGATTTCAAAAAATATAAAAAAAAAACCTCTTAAAGCAAGTTCAAAACTTTTTAACTGTCAATAAAAATTCAAACTAATCAATGAAGTCCCCTAATATTTTCATTTTAGGTTGAAGTTTTTATAAAAGTTGTAATGGTTAACAATTTTTTTTCTTTGGTTATAGCATATGGAAAATATTTAATTTATAAACATTTTAGTCTGTTAAAAATCTATGTATTTAAGGCTGCAGTTTCTAAAAAGATTTCTAATTTTTAAAATTGTTTTAGTTTATAGTGATAGTATACTTTTTAAGATATTATATTATAATATATATAATATATTTGAGTTTCTTAAAATTTATTAAGTAGTTTGATGGTTAATTTAAATGTTTTTAATGGTTTCTTATTTAATTACTAAACTATTCCTTTAAATAATAATATAATTGTTAGAAATTCATTATCTATATTAAATTACATTTTTTTTTAAAGAACATCTAAGTAGTACTATTTGCTAAGCCTCTTCTGTAAATTTGGTTAGCCTGGCAATGCACAAAATGTCGACTTATCGCGGGATCTCGATCTCTGACAGCTGGCCCCATATGCACGATTCCTGGCGATTTCTGGGTAGGATGAGCAGGAGGAGGATGTGGCATTCGCCTGGGGGCTTCGATGGGTTCGGATGATTGGGTAATTGCATGGCTTGGTGGCTAAATCTATGCACAAGCCGATTGCATCGAAGTTTGTATTTACTTTGCTTTTTACCCCTGGCTGGGCAACGCCGTTGAAAACTTTTGATTGGCTTTTGTTCTGCCCGATGTTGCATGTTTTTGTTGCCTGCTATTGACGCACATTTTTGTGTGCTTTATGTGCCGCTGTCCGACCAATTTCCGCTCTGCCACAATCCCAGCGGGCAACTAGCTTGTGCAACAAAAAAACAAAAAAAAAAATTGGAAAAAAAAGAGAGCACAGCAGCAACAACTTTTTCAATGTGAAAAAGTTTTTAACAAGCGATTTTAATAAAATTCTATTTAGAAACTGCAGCGGCAACAGCAGCCATTTTGGTTGCAACTTGTCCCGACCGAACAAATGAACGTCTGTGTTTATATTCATGTGCGGGTGCAGTTTGGCACTCGGCTTAAAAAAAGGCGAGTATTGAGGCAGGTGGAGGGGATGGCCCGGGGAAATCAGCTTTACATTTTATAAAATTTGATTGCTATGCAAGGAAATACCAAAAAAATGTTCCCTTAGTCTTCCAGCTTTAGAAACCCCTGGTATTTCTATTTCAATTTATTTTATTTACCCAAAATGTATGCTTTTAATAATATTATTATTTGTGCCAACACTCCAAAAATATTTTTATTTAAGTACAAAAGCAGAATATAATACCATTTAGAAAAACCTACATATTTATTCAAAGCAGATTATCTTAAGCCAAAAATCAAAACTCTACAAAAGTTTTACTTTGAAATAGTTTGGGGCCACCCTAAAACAGCGCAGAACTTTTTCCAGAAAATACGCTCAATTTGGAGTCGTGCTGTTTGCCTGACTAGCTGCCTGAAAATTTCATGTACCAGTAAATATTTGAGTTGACAACTTTATTGTTCTGCCTGCAACTAAATTCACTTTTCTACCCATGAATTGATTTTTTAGCGGCCGCCATACATACGTAATTGAGAGCAATCGAAACTCAAATCGAGCTCAATTCAGCGGAAATGCATATTAAGTGCAATTACTGCATAATTAACCAGTCACTCTGAAAACACTAATTGCAACTCACACTAAGCGGAATCTACTAGAGGCATAGAAAGTTCGGAAATATAGCAAAGTTTAGATGGAAAGGTGTTGGGAAGTTGGAAAGGAAACTTTGACCTAATGGGATTAACCGATTGGATAGGGAGTTTCAAGGGGAAACCGACCCATTACTCATTCATTTAATAAACACAAACCAAGAGCCCTTGGGGGGATTACAGACCCAACTCTATGCTAATATTTTCCACCAATATTTTCCATATTCATCCAGCCTTGGGCTGGCCCAAACAATCAGCCATTACTTTTGATAAGAGCCGCAGGACAAACAAAGAAAAATTCAAGTGGAAGTGGAAATTACCATAGCCTACTTTTCAGCAGCTGTCAGCGGAGGCCCTGCGTGAAATGCGATTGTTTGCCCACCATGGCACTCCCATTCACAATTCACACTTAATGGGCTGGCATTATATTCGGGACCCGGCCATTGATGATTGCATTGCAATTAAAATAATTAAGATTTTCGAGACGGAGTGGGGGGGGGGGGGTTCGCCAGGCATAAAGGTTGCCGCGGCAGTGAACTCTGACCTCCTCACACTTCCAGCCCTGTGTGGTTTCGGTCTTAATTGTTTTAGGTTGGGGTCAGACCTCTTAACGCCCTTTGTCGTGAGGAGAGAGAAAACTTTATAGAAATGATGAAGCCATTCTGCATACTCGCAAGATGCCTGCTCAAACACAAAAAATCTGGGTCAAATTTAGCCCTTTGTTCGGGACATTTGTTTTAATAAACATTGTGACAGGCAACAGCAGGGGGATTACACTGAGGAAAAAGCATATACAATATTTTTGTTACAGATAAAAAATATTTAATTTAATATGTTAAAATATATAAGCTCAAAGTCAGCCAAAATATTTAAAAATTAATATTTATTTATATTTCTTAAGCCCTATTTTTTCACTGACTTCCTGACTTTTTTCCCTGTGCAGGATCAACATCCAGAAAGGACCCTCCAAGTGGGCTGGCCTCCTCCATCAAGCTGTCGACCAGAATGTCTTATTAGCTGGCAAACAACTCTACGACCATTGTCCTGCCATTCCTGAGAGTCCTGGCCGCCTGTCCTTTCCCCCCTGAACTCGAGTTGAGCTGAGTTGGTTTAATTACGGTTAAGGCTGCCAGCAACAAAGTGATAATGATTTGTATTCATTCAAAAAGGTTTATGGCAATTTTCGAGCCACATTAACTTCTCGGACCGTCGCCCCCAAAGTGGCTGCATTTGAGTTTGCTCTACTGGTCCTATAATGAGCTTAGTCCTGTGTATTTAGTAGACACACTCCCACACAAAGATATTTCTAATTAAATTGGTTTCTTAAAATAGACAGTTTTATGGTTGTCCTCCAATTGAAATGGAAATTGTGAGTGGACAAGGCTGGTGATTTTATGGAGGAGATGTTGCCCTGGCAAAGAATTTATTTGTTTTCTTTCTTGTTGATCACAGTAATTGATTTTAAGTAACATATATTTGGAAACAAAGCCAGAACAAAGAAAATTTAAAGGAAAAAGAAAAAGAAACTTTAATAAAGAATGAAATGGCAAGCTTTACAGGTACAACAAACAAAGATTTAATTTTCTTTCATTTATTTTTTTGTTATTTGTATTGAAAGAATCTAACTAGGAACTAGGTAACTTAAGGCATACATTTCAAAGTTATTTCTATTTAAAACTGATACCCCGGAGGTCTTCAATAAATTATTATATTATTAAGAGTTCAACGATTCCTTCGCATTTCAGTGGTAATTCCATTGGGTAAAAGCAGCTGAGCAAACAAAAAACTCAGACGCAGAAACCGAAAAAGATACCAGGACACAAAGATACAGATATATATATATATGTATCTAAAAAATACATATATTATTTGAGCCCGAAGGTCATTGCAACAATAACCGAGCCTGGCAGTAAAATATTTTATAATATTTTATGTTTTTTTAAGCGACAAAGAGCTACAACATTGTGCCACTGCGAATGTGAGTGTGAGTGTGAGTGGTTGTGTAAAAAAGTCTGTGTTTGCTTGAGGTCCTTGCTTTTTGTTTGTTTGTTGTTGTGCGACTTGAGTGCAAGGGCCTTAAGCTCCTACACACACATAGAGCAATAAAAAATGAGGAACACATAGAGTTCACATAAAAATGGGGAACTGGAACAACAATGTGTATTACTTTGTTCGCCCAACAATTCCACAATGGAATATAACTCATGCAAAAGCACAGGCATTCGCACATTGTGTGTGCCAAATTTTGAGCGAAATTTGTGAAACGAATTTCCAGAGCGGCGCAAACCGAGGTGAAACTATGCAAAAATTATGATTGTTCAGGAATTATGTGTTTGTTTTGATTAAGCCCGGCAGAGCGATGCCGACCATATCCTGTATCCTGTATCCTGTATTATCCTTTGGCCAACCCTCATCACTGTGCTGGCTAAATTATTTGTTTGTTTTTTGTCGCTCCGCTGGCAGGCAAAACTAAATGGTTTCTGTTCGGTTTTGGTTTTTTGGTTTTCGGTTTCGGTTTAGCCTTCACATCTCGGACAAGGGCAATTTCTATTTTATCTGATTTTAAACTTGGCAAATTATATGTGCTCGTATATATACGCATACCTATACGCTGCTGCGATGCCCTGTTTGCCTTAAACATTTGCGTAACCTTTTTTATCTAAACGACTTATCCGATTCGAAGGGCGAAGGCCCCCCCAGCGTTAATTTTCATAAAATACCAATTTCGGTATTTTTATCTGGCCAAGCGAAGGAAAAGTCTTCTCCGGTTGAACAGAAGCTACTTTCCTCACTCTGCCATACAATTATATTTTCTAATCTGCATTGGTGAACATTTTCCTTGAGAATTATAAATAAATTACCTTCTATCTGGGCTGGGTTTTTTTTGGGGACCTGCAAACATTTTCGAGTTTTCAGCATTTAAGCTTTTGGCATTCTCCTTTTGTCAGGAAACGTCGTAGAATCCAGGCATGCTGTGAGCACATTTAATTACTGCCACTTTTCTCTACGAAAACATCCCAGGGACAGGAGGCGAGTCTAGACATTAAAAACGACAATTTATCTAAAAAGTAATTAAGTGCTCAAGTCACACAGACGGGCGCAGGGCAACAGGACAAACATGGGAATCGGCATTGGCAGAGGAAGCGGAATTAAATGGGTTGGGGCTGCAGGTCAAGGGGCAGGGGGCATTGGGACTTTAGCCGGAAAAGCCATGGACAGAACCAAGTCAACTGAAAGTCGCCGAGAGACGTTTTTACGAACTTATATGGGTTACAGTGATTGTCCTTGAAGCGGAACATAACCATCCATGGGACAGAAAAAAGATTTATATTAAACTAAGATGATAAGATTTATAATTTTTGAGTACCACACATACTACGTGACTACATGATGATTAATTTATAAGTCATTAAAAATTTATGGCCCTTAGGGATACAATTTTAAGGTTTCCTAAACAAAATGTTCTTTCTTTATTTATGCACTAATTAAAAGGGAGTTGCATATAAGATTTTTTTTAGCTTTAGCTACTATGTCCATAAGTTACTCCTAAATTATTTACTTACTTCATTTCATTGTCTTTGGGAACTTCAAAAAAAAAGGATATTCGCTTGGAATTGGGTTTTAGGGAGAGCATTGTGTTTTTATCTTTAAAAAATATTTTTAGTGCTTACATTTAAATTAAAATAATATTTTTTAGCACTAATAATAGTTCAAGATATCTATATACTTGTAGAATTCGATCCCATTATTGAATAGGATATTTTAGCAAAAGCTCTTTATTTCCCAGCTTGTGAAATGCCCACTCTGATAATCCCTTTTTCCAGTTACCCCTGTACCATAACTTTTTGCTCCGACTGTTGCTGCTGCTCGAGTGCTGATTTAGTTCAATTTATATGAGCCGGGTGCAACTGGCAAAGCCAAAGGGTTAGGAGGGTCCTTTGGGTGATGGCTGACACAGGACGCAGGACACAGGACACACGTATTTGCTTAGTTTATTTTAAATGCCATTTAAGCTGCTGCTCTCGACTAATACCCTAATGACATATTTTAATGTCCGCCCAGCCACATTCGAGTGTCGTAATTCTTAATTCGAAGTGCTCTTCCCACTTTTTCCCCCCCATGTGTGTGTCTGCAAGGACTTCTGGCTGTTTGTGCCATTTGATTTATGGGCTTTAAATTCGCCAGGAAATTTCCATTTCTGGCGAGGCAGATTTGTCTGCCGTATGCTCGAAAGTCTCTTAATTAATAGCATTACTTTAATGGAAAGTTGTCAACGGCATTTAACAATCAAGGCATTAAGAGTGTGCTTAACTTTAAGGTATTTCGCCTCCACTAATTCGTTGTCATCCCCACTCAAAAAACTCATAAAAGGCAACCACTGCGAAATGGGGGGAGGGCGACAAAAATTAAAATTGCAGCAAAATACCAAAACAAAGGCTCGCGCTCGAGGAAGCAATTCATTTATTTAATGTTTCCTGCATTTTATTGTCGTCCAAAGTGAATTTACGACCGCGAAGGCGCAGACAAAACAAACCCCACGATTCGCGGAAATGTTTAGTGTATTCTTGTGTGTATTCCTCAAGTTAAAAAAAGGGGGCTTTTTAATAGAGACAAAGGCGCGCACCTGACAAAACATTTCGATTGCGAATTCTGCCGCACTGCAGAGGAGTTGCAAATATGGAAATCATTTGGAGGAGAGGTGTACGTTTCCTGTCCACTGAACTGGCACTCGCATCCCAACTCCCAATCGCATTCGCATAATGCCCCGAGGCGCCCTGCTCAAGGTTTTAAGGCTCCACACACACATGGCGAGGGCAATGAAATGAAAGTGCATTTCCCATTTAGACGGAGAAGTTTCAGTCCTCAAAGAGTTTTAAGTTTGCCTTGTGTCAGAGGTGGTACACAGAGGAAATTATAGTTGTAATTGTGGTATATCATTAATGAAAATCTTTGAAAATATATATTATATATACATAGAATCCCTCTGGTTATTTCTTTTAAAGAAGAAATTAGAAGAAATTGTACAGCATCAACGAAAATCCTGAAACCCTGGCTATGAGGAAAAAATTAAGGCATTATGACACCTGCTTAATTTTTGATTAACCTACTAGAATAAAGGTTTTTCATTTAATAAAGTCATGGCGACCTTAGGCTGATTTAATATATAAATCTATAAAATATTGTTGGGTTGAAGAATATTTTTTTTTCGTTTTCATTTTTTTTTCAATATATATATAGTCAGTTAGTTAAAAAAAGCAAGTGTCATAGAGCCTTTATAATTTAAAACTGAATAAAGGTTAACACTAGAACATTACTGGTCATTTCTTTTAAAGAGAAAATAAAAATGTGTGGTATATCAATGAAATTTTTATAAATTTCATCCATCACTAGTAAGAAAATAGTTTTTTTGTTAAATTAAATAAAAATGAAAACCCAAACATTTCTCCCCGTGCAGTCACCCAATGAATTTCCGTCTCATTGGGGCCCGAGTACAACTCTCTGTTTGCCAATTACGCAATGAGTGCGTGAAGAGCCATCTATATACATGCGCATACTATATACAAAACTGGAGCTAATGAATGCATCTGGCGAATTAGGCAAAGATCCCTTTGAGAGCTGTGCAATTAAAGGGCCGGCTGCCCCGGGCCAAGTGCAATGAGAGGGCCAAGACACGATGATAATATTTTGCTGTCTCCAAAGAGGCTGTGCAACACAATTTCCATAATACAAATTGCCGACTTATTAGGCCGAGACCCAAAGCCCATTGTGTTGGCCATATAAGTCGGGTTGGGGGCGGGGCAACGCCCACTTGAGCACGCAGCCGTGCAAAGTGCCAACTGGCTAACACACTCATAGACTCACAGAAGGCCGACGAGGACTTAAGTGCTTATTAACTTCCGCACACTTGAAGGCACAATTATGAAATCGTCAATTTAAACCAGACACGCAACAAACACACAGGGGTCATTGGGGATGGGATCCGATGGGATGGGGCCTGGTATTTGGGGATAGCTGGCCTAATCGAGTGTCCGACTCTTCGGGGAGGCGGCATAAACACCTCGGTGTCTTCGGGCTCAAGTTCGGGCAACTACAAACACAAATACAAATACAAACACACGAAACGTGACGCACACCACGGCGTATGAGTAATAACTCTAGACAAACGGAAAATTAATACCACTTGAGGGCATGGCATGTCAATGCCGCCCACCCATTCCACACCCACAGCGAAAGGTGTAATTTGTCTCCCAGTTCCATTCCCTTTCACTTTCTCCTCCCCTTTCTCCTGCTTGTCTGTGTGTTTTCGCCTGCTCAATGACCCACACAGTCATTTTGCTCAGCCAAAATGTCCGAAATCTGTGTGTTTACTACCATATTAGTTGCCTCTGGGCCGAAACGAGGCCCCCAGACTCAAGTGGCCTCGATAAGCAGGGCGACTTAATTAAATTCTGTCTGAGATGGCAGGTGGAAAGGGAAAACAAATAAATATTAACCGGAATTCGGGGTAAATTTGTGATTTCCTCTTTATAATTAAAGGCTAATTAAGAGATTTTCCGTTATGTATTATACCTATGTATCAAACCAATATTGAAAATTGTACATTATTGTCACTTTAACTCAATTTCATATAATGCCCTATATAAGCAGGGTGAGCTTGTTAAATTTTGAATATTTAAAACAAATGCATTAAGTTATCCGGAACTGGAACTAACTGACTATCTCTTGGAAAGCTTATTTTCCTACTTTTGTAAACTTTTAAAATTATACAAAAATAATGTTAGCCCTTTAAGATCATAAAACTTTAAAAAAAAATTATGAAATGGTTATTCAAAACGAATTAAAGAGAATATAAACCTATTTGCTAATTTAACATTTTCTTAAAATTTCCTTAAATTTTTTTTTATTCCGTACCTAAAAAAAACTAAAAATAATTCAACAGGTTATAATTTATTATTTAAAAAAGTATTTCACAGGCAACATGAAGTTATTACTTTAACTGGTTTTGAGTAACATTCTTTACACAGCCACCTGAAAAACCTCATTAAACTGAAGCCCAAATAAATCAAAATAATCCATGGTAAAGACCTCAGTTCTTGATCGATCTGGATATCATTAATAAACATTCAATGCGCCTTTCCATTTAAATAAGGAGAAAGCCAGGCTCTTTGACAAAAGAAACGGGGACAAAAGTCATCATCATCGCCGGGGAGTCAAACAAGGCAACATTGATGGATTAACTTTTGATAAAATATTGAAACAATACGGATATGGGGCGTACTCACCACCCCCTCGCCGATGTGGTGGACCGTGCAGGGTACATGGGCGGTGGCCCCGATCTGGGTGGTCACCACAGTGGAGTTCTCTGTGCCAAAGTACATGGGCGTGCCGAAGAGGTGGTTCTCCAGGCCGCCCTCGATGCCGTTGGTGGCCTCCAGATGGTTCTCCACGGGCTCCGGCCGATGGATGGGTATGGGATAGGGTCCGGCCGTATCTTTGGCCTGGATACGGGAGTGGGAGTGCGTCTGGAGCACTGGTTCCAGCAGATGTGTCGGCGTGGGCTGGCTGGGGCCTGGTTTTTGGCTCTGGCCATCGATCACGTTGGTGGAGTCGAAGCTGCTGATGCTGCTGCCCCCGGATGCGGCACTTTGGGCGTAGGGCTGTGGCACGGGCACAGGTTCAACCGACTCCTCCTCCTTCGCCTGTGACATAATTAAATTTTGATTTATACCCGGCGTCGTCATGGTGGAGGCTTCTGTTTTTCCTCCTACTCCTCCATCGGATGAGGATGGCGATGCCGCTGCTGTGTGGTCTGTGAAGGGAAAGACAGAGCAGGCCAAGTGACATTTTAAAATGTGTTAATATATGCGCTGTCCGACGGCGCCGCAACAGTTTGTCGGATAAACAATAACAGCGTGAAGTCAATTAATTTGAATGAGCACCAAGCGCGTGCGTATACGTAATATTTTACAACGGATTTTCATTAGCCCGGGCCCAAGCGAATCTGCATAAAGTGACGGGGCTAATTAAGCCGCCGACTTTGTCAGGCTTTTGTGGAGTTTGCTAACTTGCGCAAAAGCAATTTAAGTAAACACATATTCATAAATCTTTTTTCATGGAAAGCATTTCAATCATTTTTAAATACCCACCGTTATATGGCATGTAATATGAGTAATATAAAGATGGATTTCAGAGAGTAATTTTGAAAACCACACGTATTTCTTTGAATATTTATGTTACAAATGATCATTTTAGGTAAGTTTTCTTTCAATTATTTATTTATTTATTTATTGTACTCTGTTGCCAAAAGTTTAAAACTTAAGGTACAGGGAGGAATCGGCCATAGTTGCTAAGACTTTCGGCCGGACTAAATTGTATTTACAGGTTTACTTAATAACTAGAATTTACATATGGGTGGGAAGAGAAGGAGATTAACAATTTAAATGAGTTGAAGTAGGTTAGCTGATTTGAGAAAGTTAAGAATTTGCTGGATATTTTCATATGAAGGGTTAATTAAGAGATCAGATAGTTTTATATTTGAGTAACTAGGTCTATGTGTTTGAAATGCGGTGCAGTCGTTGAGGATATGTGAGGATATCTTTCAATTATTATTTTTAAAGTTTCAAACAGATTTTAGCATTTTTAGATTTCTAAAAGACAAGTTAAATTCAATTAAATATTAATACTTTTGTATCATTTAGACCATTACAATCCCTGGAAATCGTTTCTGCCATGAAACAAAATTTTACTTAGAAACTAAATGATATATTAAATTATTATAAAGTCAAGCTATTTTTAAGTACATCAGAGCATTATAAAAATATAGGTGCCCCTAAATTAAGATTCAACTTTTAAAATGAGGTACTTAGTAATGTTTTCCACTTTGTAAAAATCTAAAAGCCTTGTATTCCCTAGACTACAATTGGGAAATCTTTTATGTAGTCATTGTTCCGTGCCCATAGACACAGATACAGATACAGATACAGAAAGAGGCGCATCTGAAACAGTCAGAAGTTCACCCGCAAAACACGGACCACATTACATATTACCCATTTCGGGTTTCGGTTTTATTTGCGCTGCGTAATTTGTGTAAAATTCGCTGGGGCAACAAAATAATATTTCACAATTAAAGATAATTGCTTTTGGCAAACATGCTTGGGTCTTGTTTAGCAGCGGCAATTAGGTTGAATTTGCCAGGCTGTAAATTCAATTATGACAATGCATTTGGGCTCGTTTTTGATTTTGAATTTGATTTCTTGGCCACAAATTCTGGTGAAAACAGTGATGTTTGGCTTTCATTTGGCCAGGACCATGCCCGTGGAGACCTGGTTGTCATTGTCCAGGATGCATACCATAAATATTCAACGCCAATCATTGGAAATTTATTATGTTTGGCCTGACGATGATTAAATTTGCAGACCAACCACTGGCCAAGGCGCCTGCATTGAGTGCGCTGAATAATGTAAAATTAATTAGTTATGGAATTCGCCTGAGGCCCCGTTTTGCACCTGAGTTGGCCCTTAATTAGCACGTTGCTAAGACGCCAGATATGTTATTAATCGCAATGGCGAAAGGTATTTCAATGAAATCTCTCTCGCCCACCGGACCCGAAAGGAATGTTCCCTGCCACTGCTGCTTGAAAATCAATTTACCCAGCTGTGACACATGCGAACAATCGAGTCAATCAATGCAGCTTCTTCTGATTGACACCTTAGAAATCGCCCGATTGCTCCTCCAATTGACATGTGAGAGTGTGTTGCCACAGCAATTTGCAATTGCAGCCGCACAACAGAAGGATTCCTGATCCTGGAGGTCAGCCAGCTTTCGCCAGCTTTCGCAGCTCGCATTTTGCACTTTGCGGTTTTGGTATGGCATTGTTGTGCTGTGGTTCTATGGCCTTATGAATACGAAGATGCCCTCCAGGGCCTGTCACACTCAGGACAATGTTCTATACTTCGCCTTTTGGACTAAATTGCCCTTCAGGGTGTGAAAGAACTTTTAGTCTTTTGAGAAGAATAAAGCTCGGTATTTATGTTCATAAAAACTGCGTTATTAACTTTATTCCTTTAAAAATAATTATATAAGGGGTTTTAACATTTTTTTCTTTTTAGATATAAATAGGGAAACGTTTTCATCTCTTGAAACAAAAGATTAAGCATTGGTAGCTATTTTAAAAATAAAGGTTTAGTTTCTGAACATGGCTGGGTATCCATGTTATAAAAATCACTGTTTACCTACTCGTTTTAAAGATGTTGTCGTAGAAGATTTTATTATATTTCTGCATATAAATAGGGGAATGCGATTTAATTATGAATTTTTAATTACCACTAAAAACTAAACCACCATTAAAAATGACTATAGCTTTAAAGTATTAACAACCCTAGCAAGGACTATAACTTGTTGAGAATTATAGAATCACGAGAAGGGAAAACTTCGAAAATCTGATGAAGCCCTTAGTATGTTGTTTGAAGTTATTTAAAAATATTAATTTATCATAGAAAATGTTTTTATTTAATAACCAATTATGTTTTTTTTAAGAAGATAATTTTTATGGTTGCTACAATTTTTCCAAGTGTAGTTACTGTCAAGGGTTTTCGTCCTGCACGCACAAAACAAACAAATAACCAGCTCGGGACAATGCGATTGCTATTGCTGCTGCGACTGTTGCTGCTGCTGTTGTGTTGCTGCTGTTGCTGTTGCTGCTGTTTCTAGTGTTGCTGCTGCTCTTACGGCTTCTGTTGCCGCTGCTCATTGGCACGCAGAAGTTGGCCAAAACTGAATCGTGGCATTTTCGTCACGTTCGCACGTGACTGACTGCTTGCGACATGCAGCTTTTCCTCCCGGTTTCCACAGCTTTCCCAGCTTTCCTTCACTACGTATGTAAACGTAATCGTAATGGTCGCTGGCGGACCGCAAAACAGCTTCTGAACTAGTTGCAAGTTGTTGCTGCCGCTGCGGTGTTTGACTGCCAGCCCTTGCCCCACTTTCTGCCGTGTAAATTTGCATTCTTTCGATGGTTTCTGCGACTTTGTAATTGAATTTTTCACGGCTAGTGGTTGGGCTGCATCCGTTGGTGGCCCGTTTCGTATTTTTTTTTTTTCTTGTTTCCGGCGGTCGGGCATTGGATTTACAATTGCTCCGCATTGTGCAACCGCTGCTAGCTGCGCATTGTCAACAGCAAAAAGAGATTCGCTGGCCCAAAATGCAGACTCAAACGCAAATCGCAAAACTCAAAGCCTCAAACCCAAGCCCAAAAACTGCAACCACAAACATGTTGCACCATCGCCAAGGCAGATAGAACAACATTTTTGGCGGGGATTTGCCAACTTTTCGTTTGGCGAAACATTCGCAATTTGTGTGCGTTCGCTAAAGTTTCATTCGCCGCCCTTCCCCGCCACTTGCCCTCCGTTTTTGCTACGACATTTTAATCAAAAGTTCGCTGCAAGCTGCGTAATTCCCGATCCCCGCCCCCCCCCCCCCCCCCCTTTGGAATCTTTGGGATCCTTTTGGTCCTGCCCGCAGCCCCGCTGCTCGACTAATATCAATGATTTCTCATGTGCTCGTGTCGACGCCCCACTGTGGCAGTGGTGGAATATTTATGCTCCCTGTGACATCATGGTTCCACATTAATTAAGTTTGGTCGCGCACACACGGCGTATGCGTGATGCCAAATGAACCAGCTCCGAATCACGCTTTTCACAAGCGCATTTCGAAAGGCGATGGATGTGGATAGCGGACACAAAGGATAAAATCTGATTAAATTGATCGACCTTTTTAAAGACATTTTTAAACCATTACCTACATTGATAAAATATGGGATAGGGATAGTACAATTAAATATCTTCTATTGAATTTCAAAGTTTGTATTCAATATTTTATTTAAATATAAAAGAAATAGTATTCAACGTAAGACATATTAACTTAAAAAAACATTCAGGTCAAAATAGTAAATATTAAGTACTATGTAAGTCTGGTTTACTACAATTAAGTTTTAATTTACTGATAAATACTTTGATATATATAAATCAATCTTTAAAATAATAAGAAAATTACTTTAATATATAAAAATCAATCTTAAAAATTCTTTAATTTACTGCTTATAAGTCTAAAATTTAATATTTTATATTTATTGACTATAAACTTCGTGGATCTTCTACGTTTTTTTATCAGTGTACCTATAAAAGCAATACAAAGATTCAATGGTTTTCAATGTTGTTAACATTCTTTAATACCCACAATTTCATTAAACATTTGTTATTGTTATTTTCCAGGTTGTAATCATTCCTTTAAAGCACTCAAGCATTTCTAAAAAAAAGTACACAACCTGAGTTTCTAATTAAAATATAAATGGCACCCCGAAATAGAATTTCCTAACATGCTGCTTGTGATTTGCCATTTGTTAATTTAATTGTTTCAATGTCTCTGCGATGTCATCAATTAAGTGAAAGGCTGCAAAAAACATTTGCCAATATCATTATGATAATTGTGCGGGCCAGCGACATCCTGTGCTGGACTCATTAATTTCATTTGATTTCATATTTAATGTAACTGCGAACATTGTGTGCATAAATTTCTCTAATTAAAACACAAATAAATGGCGAATACATTTCCGATTGTCCTGCCTTGCGGCATAATTTATTCCGTTTGGATCTAACTGAATTTGCGGTGGCAGTTATTTACAACAATTGACACAAATGCGGGCCAACTTTTTATGGCCATCGAGGGCACGGGGACAATTGACCATAAAACACATCGAAGCCTCTAGCTTCCAGCGAATGGAAAAGTTTTAATTAAATATATGGCCGACTGTGTGAAATTTAACAATTAGAAGCTTGCTCCCAAGGCCGGCTTCAAACATTTCTGTGGCAAATTTTAAAGTAAACTTTAACTTTATGAGGGGGCAAGGATGTTGAGAAGTTGAGAACAGCCCCTCGCTTCATTACGAAACTTTTGCGTTTCTGTTTTTATGGCAAATATTGTTTGTTGCTACACTCGGAATGTTTGCATTTGACACTTGGCGGTAATTTGTGTGTAAATGCGTCAACTGGCCCCCGACCTCAAGGCTCGAGGCTGTGGAAAGATTTCCCGGGATTTCCCGGAACCATCCTATAGGATCCAAGCGAAACTTTTCCACACTAGCGCGCTGCCATTTAATTGAAATTCTGGAAAATGGCCCACGCATGCCTGCTTTGTAACTTTCGCAACTTCTGGCCAAAGTTGATCGTTTTGGCCAAACGATTCACTTTGCGACTGTCATAATTTTGATGGTCGTGGCAAGTGTAAAATCAGATAAGTGCGCCACACTCGTGCCGCCGACCATTCGCCCATTTATTTTCCAATAAAGCCCTCGACGGGGGCGTGGCCATCATTAATGTCGCGGATTCAGAATCCAGGGATCCTGGCATCCAAGGACCCACTAACATAGAGCGCGATACTCTCGTAAAAGGGCATTAAGAGCAAAAGTAAAGTGCCTATTTAAGTTGAGTCATAAAATTGGCTTTCTATCTGGCCGAAAAGCGAAAAGGGAATGGCAGATGCCAAGGAAAATGGGGGGAACGAAGCAGCTATTTTCGAGGGAGACTCCCCCGCCATCTAGTCCCGGGAATTCTAATTTTATTTATTTTATTTCAATTCGTGTCTAAGTGCTCGACTTGGGGCTTTCTCTGTGGGGCAATATGCTCGGGGTTACCCCATAAACAGCCAAGTTTTAAATAGTTGGTAGAGGATGTTGAAGCCCTGGCTAATTGCAGAGTTGTGTGAGGTGAAGTTCTGGTTGTCGGGCACCGATGGAATCCCTCAAAGTATCTATTTATGGAACCCCAACTCAAAAACATCCGCTCTAGCTATATATACACACACGCACAGCGAATTCATAAATTATGACAGCTCGGCAAAAAAAAATAAGGTACAAATTCGCCTCGACGCTTTTCTGAGTATGAGTATCTGCGAAATCCTTGATCCAAAGCCGAAGTGAAATCAAATGGAAAGGCGGCAAACGGGAAAGAATCCATATAAAAGAGCATAAGTTAAGTGCGGCGGAGTGGGCGAAGGATGTTTTTATGCATAATGAAGATTTATATATTGAAGAGCCACCGACATTAGGGGGATTTGCCAAATTGCAAGCACGTGCGAATTAGAATGGCAATGCGGTCGGGAATCCCTGGAATCCACGGCTGGCTGGGCACTTTGAATAGTCGAACCTTTTGGCCCCTCCAGTAAATGTTTAGTGTCTTTGGCAGCGCAGGGAATGTGGCCTAGTGAGTACATAAAATTAAATTGTCAACTTCCGCAATGTGCGGGGGCATAAACACAAAAACCAGTCGCCTTCGAGGCGTTGGCTGAGGCTGACCGTAGTGGCATCAAAGTGAAAATATTATTAAACGGAAAGTAAAGCCGGCCAGGACCAGAGGGGACCCAAAGCAGCCGGAGATGAAGCAGATGAGGGCAACTTTTTTGGCAGTCCACTTATTTCGGGCGACCAGACACACTTGACAGTTGCCACAAAGCGGACGACGGCGCCCCGAAACCCGGAGTAGGAATATGGACTGCTGCCTGCGCCGGATGTGGCAAATTTGGTGGCACTACAAGGGACACAAAATAACAGAACCGAGCGTAATCAAAATCGGAATTGAGCTTAGCCACCCTGTAGTCTCAAAAACTGCCGGGGGATGTTCTTTGCACCAGAGGTTAATGGAGTTTTAGCAGGAAAAAAGGTTCAGAAAGTAAAGAAAAAAATAAATTAGGACTAATTTTGTTGGTAGTTCTGGGAGTTTTTGTGAAAAAATTGGTTATAATACAAAGAGTTTAAGGAAAAGGAAGTGTTTGCAGTTAAGAAATATGTCCTTATGTCCAATAGAGTCCTTTTCGAAGGAGGTTTTTAGGTATTTCAGTAAGTATCTCAGAAAAAAAAGTCTTAATAACTAAGTTTGTTAGTTTATGGAGATTTTCTAATAAAATAATGTACTCATAGAACAGATTATATATAAAGATACTGCAATTTTCCCTAATATAAATTCGTAACCAATAGGGTACTTTTCAGAGCCTAAAAACATTAATTAAAAAAAATAATAAGGAAAGTTGATAAACATGATTTACCTTACATATATAGCTTATCTTTAATAACTTTATAATAAATAAAAGTTAATATATTTTGTATTTTGAGGATTTTTTAATTAAAAGGAAACCTTTGATTTGTTAAGATATCGAATCTTGCAAATTCCTTCCACAACATTTAAGGAGTTTTAGTAAGTTTTTCTGAAAACAAAAGTCTGGATAATCAAATTTGTTAGTTTACGGAGATTTTCTAAAAAAAATAGTATACTCATAGAACAGATTGCGGTTTGACAGCGCTATAAATATATATAAAGATACTGCAATTTTCCCCAATATAAATTCGTAACCAACAGGGTACTATTAGGCGCCTGAATAATTATTAAAAAAAAATTTTATGGAAGCTTATAAACATGATTTACCTTATATATGACTTATGTTTAATAACTTTGTCATAAATAAAAGTTAATATATTTTATATTTTAAAGATTTTTAAAGTAAAAGGCAACCTTTGATTTGTTAAAATATCGAAACTTGCAAATTCCTTTCACTACATTCCAAGTATCCCATTTCATTGTGCATCAGGACACTTTTCAGTGCCACTGCTATCCTGTAAACCGCTTTCCCGTCCAGATCCTGCCACCTTCGGCACTTAACTTGACAGCGACGTCACATTTAATGCCCTTGACGGCGTCTATTTAAGTTCAATTTATTTGCGCCCAGGCGGCTAAGCGAATGCCATTGATCGATTCCCGGGAAAGTCCGCTGCCCGTAAAGTGTGGCCAGGACTGAGGGTCCCTTCTGGCTGCCCCGCATCACCCATCCGCCGCGTTGACACTGCCGTTGACTGTGCCGAGATTGGGCAAATCTGGTCAGGGGATGTGGCCTTTTATGCGGCACCTCTACATTTTTCGCCACCCAATTCGACTGTTTTCCTGTGAGCTGTCACATTTGTCCCTTATCCATTTTATGCCGCTGACATTTCTCACTAAGCCCAAATAGAAAACGAGCTTACGACCCTGGAAGGACGTCCGTCCGCCCGCCAAAGGAGACATAAAGAATATATCGAATTTAAAATATTTGCTTGTGGCCATAATGCCATCAGGTGAGCCGTGATTTTTGGGACTGCAGAGCGCACTCTGTGGCAATTAAACATGCTTTTAGCCACAAATTGAATCCTGCGGTTCGATTGCAATCGTTTGAAGTGTCGAGTCCCCAACGATGGATTTCCCTTGATTCCCATGGACCAAAAGTGTTGGGGCATATTTTACCGGAGAGAAACCAATGTTTCCATTCTGAAACTCACTTCCGCCCTCAACATTTCAAGTGCACTCAATGGAAAACTACGTGTTTCGTACGTTTGCCTATTGCATAATACACGCTCGATTAAATTGTTACTGCTAATGGAAATCTAATCTGTTCCGAGAACATGCAAATCCACAGGGATGCAGAATTCGCAAATAATTCACTGATACATCTGGTTAGCAGACAGACACACACATAAAGCATCTTTTGGCAACTTGTAACCTGCCAGTTGTTGCGTGTGTGCATTTGAATTACTCGAATAACAGCTGCAGTGGCCGAAAAGTTTACCGCACTGACACACACTGCGTATACGTAATGCGAGTTTGCCAAGCTCAAGCTGAAAGTTTCGACTTCTGCAGGTTGCTGTTGTTGCCGCCGTATTTATGTGTACTTTTCGGCTATTATTTAAACAAATTGACTTTAATTCAGCAGCAGGCGACTGGCACTTTGCACGATTTCCGACCATTAAAACCTGTCGACTGTCGACTGGCAACCGACTGACAGGTGCCCTAGGATTGAGACTTACAGTTGAAATTCAGCCAGCTCGTGCCACATAAACTAATTGCAGTTGAGTGCGGAAGTTGCTGCTGCAATCATTTCAGCTTGAGACGAAACTTTCAGTGGTTGCGCACATGAAATGTTGATGGAAATGCCCGTGTTAAGGTTGCATTGGGAAAATGTGCAGTGGGAAAAATGGGTGTGGGTTATGAAATACCTAAGAGATCAGTAAAATGGGTAATATCTTAAAAAAATAATGTTTTTACTTGAGTTATAGAGCATACACAATTTATTTAAGCATACAAGACTTTTCCCTTGGGATTGTTCAGGTCCTTAAGACACCTACTTGATTTTCCATTATTTTAAAAAAGTCATAGCAAATAAATAAAGGTAAAGGGGTCTTAAAAATATTTAATGTAGTTTAAACAATTCTAATTAAATAGTCACAAGAGCAAGTGTCATATGGTATAACAATCTTTTATTTTTTAATATTAAATGAAAAATATCTGGCTACGAATTTTCGAAGTACACTCCTTTATTATTATTATTGAAGTCTATCTGTCATATTTATTTCCCCATCTTTAATAAGCCCTGTACATATAAATAATGTACACAACATTTTCGATGAAAGTTTTCCCTCCGTGCGGTCCTCGGTGAGTTGCAATCTATTGGCAATTGTTCAGCATGCCACAACAACACAATCGCATGAGGAAAACATTTCATTTTGCGAGGGGAAAGTTTCTCGACCAGCGGCCATTGTTGGCTGCCTTTGCCAACTCGGTGGCGACTTATTTAATTTGTTCTGCTGCCACATGCTGCCACATGATGGTTGCACCTTTGTTGGCTCCTCACGATTGCGGGCACTCCTGATTGAATGCACTTCTGACGGCTTAATTAACAAATCAATATCACTGGATTGCGGTATGGAATTTATGGGCCTTTCACTTTATCATGTCATAAATCTTATGCTTGCATAACGACTTGTAATTTATAATGGATGCACATTTATTATTCTGCAGCCTCGCATTAATAATAAATACGAAGCGGCTAATCAATCAATCGATTTGGGCTAATTTTTACCAACCAGGGGGAGGGGGCAACTATCTAACTATCTGCGGCAAATGTCTGGCTGTTTGTGTAGGCCAAGGACAACAGCTGCAAATCGCCGAGGGTCTTAACCCACTTGGGCCACAAACTTTTCCACTTTCCTGTTTACAACCACGCCCCCCAAGGGGCGGCTATGCAAATATCCGCACTCCGGCGAAGCTGCAGCTTGGAAAATTGAGAAAATTAATTTCATTTCAAGATTTACTTCTTTGAAATTCTATTTGCTTGGCAGCCCCATCCTCAACCCCTTTCTGCACCTCCATCCGCCGCCCATGTACGACAACATCTCAACAAGAGAAAACATTTTTTGTTGCCTGGTCGCGTGGCATAAATTTATGAGAGGCAAAACATTTCCACATGCTGCTTTTGCTGCTTCTGATTCTGATTCAGAATCTGCCTCTTGGCATGCCAGCAAATCTGCGGCAGCAGCAGGAAATATTCAATCTATGCGGCATGTAGGACCAACAATCCAGAATCCGACTCCTAGCTCATTGTTAAAGCAAAGTCAACTGAATAAATGCAAAGCAGGGCAAATGAGCGAGCTTGCTCCTTGGCTTTCTAATGCCCTCGCAAGGGGAGTTCTGATTTTTGAAATGAGTCCGCTTTGTGATTTAATGGTCTTAAATTGGAATTAGTATGAAGTACTTGGTGGCAGATATTTTTAGATAAAATATGTAAACACATTTTAGTAGCTCTTTAGGTATTTAAATTTAGCTACATTTATTTTTAAACATTTTCAAGGATAATTTTGACCCTCTTCTTAGGGAAAATATAAATGCGAATAAATTTTATATATGCAAGTTTCATTTTGAAAGGAGCATGTTTTCTTTTAATGAAACCCAAATACATATTTTTTATCATAGAAAAAAATTGATTGGAGCTTTCCTTGTGATTTTAAAGGCTTAATACAAAATAAAGCTACTTGAAAAACTTATTTACAGATCAAATGATTTAAAAAATTTAAAAGGTTTTATAGTTATCTAGATTATACTATATTTAATTTCTGAAAATATATTTTTTCCTTCTTTTTTGGAATATATGAAAAAACAAAACTTTATATTAAATGGGGACTTATTTCGGTCTAAGTATTAATCCTCTTAGTGACCAAAAAATATTATCAAATAATTGGAACCTGTGCTATGAATATTTTATGCATGTTTTATATATTTTTCCACCATGTTAGCCACATCACGCAGCTTTCAGGGGAACCAATGGATTGGAAGGGGATTCCCAGCTACGGTCTGGGCCAACTAGCCTTTCTCTTTTATTTCGGGGTGTTGTTAGTATCTCGGCGGCTGCTTTGATACTCGGTTACACAGTATCTAATGACAGAATTTGTTGTCCCAGTCGCAGTCTTGCTGTCATCATCATACTTGCCCTGCTCCTTGTTCATGTCCTGATTTCCCACCCCCCTCTCTTGTACTTTTTGGGGATGTTTTTGGGGGGGGCAGAAACTCCGAAACACGCCCCCCCTTGACAGTATCATTAGGCAGTCGCTGGCGGCTCTGTGTTAAGCGTTATCATTTGTCCTTGAGCTCAACCCTCGTTGAGTTTGGGTTTGGTTTTCTTCGTTTCTGCGGCGGAATCGCGTAAATTGTGGCCCAAAGATTAAAGGCAACAATGGCAAACACATCCTAGTCAATACCCCCCAGCCCGTCTCTATCCCCAAAATCTTTCACCATCTTGTTGTTTCTTAATTTTTGCTTAGCTAGCAGCCGGCGAAATGTTATCTCTGGCGCTGTGTGCTCATAATTCGGATGTTGTTGGTGCGTCACTCGAGTGAAATTTAAGCAGCCCAGTCATAAATTATACTTGTGGCCCAGGCACTTTCTTCGCAGGACACAAATATTTGCATACTTTTTGGGGGAAAGTCGGTTGAAAGGGGCGGGTGGGGCGTCTACTAACAAGTCTCAATACGTTCCAGTTCATAATCACAGATCTCGCAGGATGGAACCACCGCAGCGATTCGCTCAAATGTTGCGTCACTGAGCCACTGAATTACCCAGTTACCCAGTTACCCAGCCACTGAGCCACTCAACCACTCAGCCGCCGAGCCACCGAACGCCCACGCACTCGCAAATGTTCATTGCCAATAATTTCGACGGCAATTTTCATAAATTAGCCCGTCTCAGTCTTCCCTTTTGGCCAGCCGCCTCCGAAAACTGTCAACTACTTGAACTGTAATCCAAATTGTTACGCAACGCCAAACTTAAACATACTTATTTATGCAAATACAGGGGGGAGTCGGTAGAACGAATTTGTAGTAACTTAAAAAAAGTAACTTCCAAATTAAACAAAACAAATTGATTGGTAAAATTGAGAAAGACGGACAGTTATGTAACTTTAAGAAATAAGTATCTATAATTAAGTAACTATTCAAAAAAGTATTAAGAATTTTGTTGTGGCGTGGATTACTATATTATAGTAAAACTAACTACGGGAGTAACTATTAAATTGGTCAAATTTACATATATGTTTAACTTTTACATTTGATCAACGTGGAATAGCTTTAAATATAATATCTGTCTAAACTTCTCCTTAATAATAATTTAAAGTCAAGTTTGTAGAACTCCAAATTATTGGTATCGAATAGCCACTTTAAAAACCCCACTTCTTCCGCAACTCATGTAGCATAATTTATTGAGCTTTAAACTTTAATTTATGTGGAACTCACTTTTGGGGGTGGCAAACAAGGGTTAAAGCCGCCATCCTAGTGAAAGTGTAAATTATCACGGTAATTAAGTAGGACTCATACATGGATAGCTCGTTTTTCGGCCCCCAACCCAACTTAATTTCCCGACTGTGTGTTCAGGCATTTGGCTTTAGGCCGCTTTGCGCGGCTCATAAATTTATAATTTAATGGAAAACCCACAAAGACCAACCGCAACCTCAACCCACAGCCGCCAAGTATCCCAAAATGTACGAGCAAAAGTTTAATTTGAATTCGAATTTAGCGAAAAAATAATTATGCCGTCGAATTGTCGAGGGTGGCTTGATAAGTAATGAATAGATCATAAAAAGTAAATAAATTTTTTAGTATTTAACATTTTTTGTTAAAATGCATATCTACACTTCTTAAAAGAAAACCAATAAAAGTAGTAAGGACTTGTTTGTATAATTAACAAAAGAACTCACTGAACAGTTTACATTTTTTAGTTTATTGATATTTGAATAAAAGGAAATGCACCTATACAAATTATATATATAAATCATTATATAAAATTCCATAAAACAAAGGCCGAGTCACCAACAATTATTTACCTTAAAATGCTTTACAAATTAAACAATTTCATATTAATGGCCCACAAATTTGGTTGTTTTATTTACTTTTTGGTTTAAATTTTTAATTAACCCCATCATGATTAGTTCCTTTGTTTTGCTCTTGGCTAAATTTATGTTCAAGTCTTTCAAAGTGACCCTCGCATATCAGGCTGACCCCATCGCGAGGGTGTCCTTGACAACTAAACCAGCCGAATGTCCGGCAATTTGCCCCGCCCCCCTTGGCCCAAAAGGGGTTGGGGTTTGGGAAATTAATTACCGCATCATGGCGCGAAAATGGCTGCGCTAGGCTAATGCCTCAAAAGTCATGTCCAACTTGGGTGCTCTCCGCGTTGTGCCAACTAAAAAGTTTCTAATTACGACCATGAAACCGAGTTGATTGCGCCCCCAAAAGCCCACCTAACCAGCCACGCCCCCCATTTCTCGTTTTTTTTTTTTTATTCGCCCCGTTGATGTTTAAGTTTTTAATAACATTTGCCACGGTGCGCCGTCGTGTTTCGCATTACGTGTTCCGTATTTCGCTTTTCATGGAGGCAAGGACTTAGGAGCATGTTAATACAGATACAGCCAGCCGGCAGGATGGAAGCCATGTAAATGGTAATTACACTTAAAGCCATAATCCAGCTTTATGCCTAAGACTCGCGCCTTCGCTGCTAAGCTCTGGCTCGAAGGATTACAGCTGGGATGGTATGGGGGATTTCACAGCCTCCCTTTTTTTTTAACCATCTCGCGACTCGATTTAATTTCGGTGCATTTAAGTTCCCCGGCCAAAGATAAATATTCATATGGGTTAATTATATAAATTGTCCAATAATACACAAGGCGAAAGTTTCTGGCAACTTTTAGCAGTTGCGCAACTCAAGTAGAGGCGCTGAGAAAATGGAAAATGGGAAATGGAAAAGCCGGCGAATGTCAGAGCCAGAGAAGTTTCAAGTCCGATTATCCGCACACAAAGCAGTTGGATGTTCGGTAATCAGCTGAGCGAATGAGCGACTGAGCTGCACTGAGAAAATTTAGCCATATGTTAGGATAGCGGGATGGTATAGGGGTATGGTATGGGGGTATGTTATAGAGGTATGGTATAGGGGTAAGGTATAGGAGTATGGTATAGGGGTAAGGTATAGGTGTATGGTATAAGGGTATTGCTTAGGGGTATGGTTCAGGGTTATGGTATAGGGGTATGGTATAGGGGTATGGTA
Organism: Drosophila subpulchrella; assembly: GCF_014743375.2. NCBI lineage: Eukaryota > Metazoa > Arthropoda > Insecta > Diptera > Drosophilidae > Drosophila > Drosophila subpulchrella. The sequence goes on from NC_050611.1 coordinate 17,447,972, forward strand.
TAGGGGTATGGTATAGGGGTATAATTTAGGGGTGAGGTATAGGGGTATGGTATAGGGGTAAGGTATAGGGGTACTGTATAGAGGTATGCTATAGGGGTATGGTATGGTGGGGTATAGATGTATGATATAGGGGCATGGTATTGGGGAATGATATAGGGGTATGGTATAGAAGTATGATGTAGGGGTATGGTATAGGGGTATTGTTAAGTGCTGTGGTCTAGGGATATGGTCTAGGGGTATGCTTTCAGATCCCAAGAAGCAACCCACCAGCTATCTCGATGACTCCGCATCTTAAGCATTTGTTCTGAAATGGCGGCTAGGAAGTTGCGACGCCATTTCGCCTTGGATTTTGGCGTCAATGCGCTCGTTGGCATTTAAAACGGCAGACAGTTTGCTCTAGTTGCCTCGACGCGCAATTACTTAGAAACACAGTCCCAAAAATATGTATCTGTATCTCAATGTGTGCTTGCATATTTCTGCCAAAAGTTACAACTTCTCTTGGCCAAGAGAAAAAAAAAAGAAGAGGAAACGAGGAAGAGCTCGAGACAGAGCAACAAGAAGAAAGTTTTCACTTGAAATTCAAGCAATTGCTTTTGAAAAGTTTCCATTTCTGGCAGTGTGTGTGCGAGTTGTTAGGCAAATTCTCTTTATCCTCCACGCGCCAGACCAAAAGCAGAAAACTGGAAACTGAAAGCTGAAAACTGAAAACAGAACATCGCTGAAAAGAGCCGAAATAAAACGGAATAAAACCGAACCGAACCCAGTTGCGTTGAGTTGAGTTGGCGAAAAAAGTTGGTTAATGAAATTGTGTCAGCGGGTTCGGCCTGTCCCGCTCGAAAGGCATCAAGAGTGACATAAAACACAAAACGAAATCAAGCGCGCACTTGAGCCAAATTAATTGTTGGAACAACATTTCCTGTCCCTCGAGAGCTTCGCTGCACAAGGAGAAAAAATTCAAAAATAAAAGGATCTTTTATTTTAAAGGGGATTAAGTTTGAAACGACCTTTTTAAATTAATGATTTTTTAAAGGTACAAATTTAAATTCAGTACTAGCCTGAGAAAACTGGAATAAATTAAATTTTATTACCTAAAGGAGACTTGAGGCAATACCTTGGGTTTATAATTAGATTTTTGGTTTATTTATTTACTAAAATAGATATAATATATCTCCATTTTGGGTAATGCCAGTTCTAAAATATCTTTGGGATGAAGAAACAAATAACGAAAGTATAATATTTTAGAAACTGTATCCAGACTTTGATGAGCTTATAATTTATATTCGAATTTAAAAAGTTGGTTGGTTCCTAATTGAAGCTATTTCTTAAAAGCTTAAATTATAAAGAAATTGAAATTGACTTCTTGACTCATTTTATTTTCTGTGCCTTTGTTCCCTTATCCTTTTTTCGCCATTCCTAACCAGCTTTTCAAGTCCTGCGATCCCAAGTTGTAATTACGCAAAGCGAAAGGCAGCGAGTCACTCAGTTGGCTGGGCACTTGTCGCGTTTTTTTAGCCACCATACAAAAACCAGCTCGTTAGCCGAAAGTCTTCTAAGAGTCGAGGAAAAGGTCCTTAGATCATAATCAACCCCACTCGATACGCGATGATGGGTTGGATTTCCCTGTCTGCGGCTGGGGTCAAACCATGCGGTTGAAAGGAAACCTTAAGAAAGGGGGCCCAAGACAAAGGTAAATCACAAAACCATTTGCATTCACTTTCGCCACGGCATCGGTTGGCTGTCAGGGGTCCAGGTAAGTTGACTCCGGCCTATCTTTAATAGCCTGCCATGACTCGCCATATCGATGGAAGAAAGTTGCCTGCTGGCTGACGAAAGAGCTGGGAAAAAAACAAAAAATTGGGGCGAGGTGAAAAGTTGCAAATTGGAAAATCAGGAAAGGAGGGACTCTGGATCCGAACATCACCGACAGGCAGGGCTGCTAAGTGCAACTAAAAAGTGTCTGAGTGTTGCAGTTCGTGCTGCCCACTCCAGTTTTTCACATTCACATGTGCCACACTGCGAATAATATTTAAAAACATAGGCTACAAGGTAAGGATATTTTAAAGTTAATAAGGGGGAAGTTAAAAAGATGGGAAATTAAGAAGGCTATTCAGGTACTTTGGTTAATTAGCTTGGTCTTAAGAGAGTTAATAAATAGTTTCGGCTAATACACTGTATTTTCTATTGTAATATTATTTAATGCTTCGATACATGTGGCAATATTATAAAGATACTTTTTCCATTTTAATGTAGGTATAAGTGATAAGTGATTTTATTTTAGTCCCAAATTTAAAGATATAGAACCTTCAAAAGAATAAGTACAATAATGTGTTGGATTACATATGGTATTCATATCTTAACATCCGATATTAGTAATATCTGATCAGTTTCACATTTTTTCACTAAATCACAATAATAATGGCCCTTTTTTAAAGGGATTTTTAAGATATGAGTGCTCATTTAATCCGATATCTAGTTATTATATCCGCTTAAATCCTTTTAGCTATCCCTCCTTAAAGCCAAGCCTTGTTGCAACTTTAAGGGATCCTTGTTTTTGGCTCAGTGAACTGGCACACATGTCCATGTCTTCGCATTTGCCATTGCCAAAAGGCGGCGCCTCCTTTGAATTATGTAGAATTTACGTGCTTTCAGCGCTTAAAGTGCAGCCATGTGCCCGTGTGTGTATACTTTTGGGGGGCAGTGTGTGCGGCAAGTGTGTGTGGCCAGTGTGTGTGTTTGTGAGTATGGGACCATTAGTTTTTGTGCTGATTATTATGGCTGCCGCAGCGCAGTGTAAGGATCCCATGCTTCGGAATGGGATGGGATTTGATGGGATGGGTTCGGATGGTATGGGATGGTATGGGATGGGATGGGTCATGGGCCCACGCCCTCGTGGCGTTGCATTTGTAACAGGTGAGCTTTATGGCTCTGTTACCGTTGCATTCAACGTGGCTGCGAGTGTGTGAGTGCCCCTGCATGTTTCGTATTAAATTATGCCTGCCAACGCGCTTTCAACCTGCCCTTTTGGCCACATTTTCACATGTAGGCCTTGACCCGAGCTCCTTTTTCCCTTTCCCTCTTCTGGTTTACTCAAAATTACGATGCTGGCAGTAAAGACATATTGGTAAATGCTCCTTACGTCCCTCATCTTTACTTCTTGCTCCTTTTTTTTTGCTCCTGCTCGTCAATCATCGCGCGTCATTAACAAATGCATCCTTTCTCCCTGTGAGTGAAACTTTCATCTGGCATCTTTCGCTTTGTCATACTGCATTGTCAATCGATTATCTTAATCTCCTCGAACGGGCTCAAATTACTATGGGAACTTACAAAAAAATTGGAGCAACTATGTCAGGTGATTTATTTGCCAATCAGGGATTTTTAGATTGCTCTAAAGGCAAAAAATAAGATATATTATTAAATCCTTTCAAATTGCACTGTCGACAATATGAAAACCAATCAACTTTGGCAGTTTAAACATATCTTTACAAAATACTATGCAAAACACATATTATTATAATATATTTTTTATAAACTATTCTTATAAAAAAGTAAAGATTATAACTAAACAAATATTTTATTGTAATATTGTAGACATATTTAATATTAAACTCTTAAATAAATTTTAAAGCATTTCTACAGATATAGTAAGGTAACTGGTCTTACAGAAGTCAATTAGCTGAATGGAAATACGTGCAAATAGTTGGAGTTCAGTCAACTATTAATTTCATTCGACTAATTTGGATACGTGTGGAAGCTTTTTCAACCCTTTGCAAGGGCTTTTCCCCATCGTTTTTGGTTACAAAAAAGGCTCTGATATCGGGTATGTTGGCAATTAACAAACGCAGCCAAGAAAAAACCGAAACAGGCAGCTGGATGGAGAAGGTCCTGCGATAGTTAGCCCAATTAACCCGCCCGGCCGCAAGTGGCCCACTTATCCCGAGGCAGGCATCAATGGGTTTAACTTTTTGCCCGACTTTCACAGCAATTTCACAATTTCGAAGGCAGCTCCTCACTCATACACCCACACTATCCGCATCCGTTGGTGTGGGCCATGAAATTGTCATGCTCTACTAACTGTCCTAACTGAACCGAACTGAACTGAACTGGGCTGAAACTCTTTGGAGCTGCAGTTGCAACTGCAATATGCGACTGTTTTTAAGGCATTTGAGCCACGTGGTTAGCACACAATGGTGCGTCAGTTTGGCGAGGGTGGCAGAAACCAGATTAAATTGAAAACCGGGGTGCAAAACTTTTGATTCGATCTGTCTAATGGAAGAGACGGAGACGGAGCCGGCATATTGGAAAAGTTCTACCAAATTAAGCAGTCGACTTAAGCTGATACGAAAATCGAAGAAAAGCCAGCCAATTTTATGCTCGACTGCTTAAAATAGGTAAAAATTGGATACAATGTTTTACACAGAATTACAAATTTAATCCAGTTGAGAGGGGGAAAATCAATACATCTAATGCTTGCATATTTGAATGACCGCCCTAGGAATAACATTAAACTTGGATGACATACAAAACGATTGTTAAACATCGTGAATAATTGAATAAGTGAATATTCGCCCAAGGTATTTACATATTTGCCTCGTTTATTTGTCACACTCGTTCGATCTTTTTTTTATGTTTACGTTTATGTACGCATCGAAAAGTCTTTGAAGTGGGGTCTGCACTGTCGACCCAGCCAAAGTGACATGGTGTGCCCCCTACTTAGTATACAGTGCCTGCAGTGCGGAGAATATTTGGAAAATATATACTTTTTTCGGTTACATTATGCAAATATTTGGATCCATTGAGCTGCGTATTTGGGTGCAGCGAGTAATGCATTTGCTGCGTCCCCGCTGGCCTTCAAAAAATCCCATGGCTCGATCCGCAGACATGCACCGCTGGCATAAATATAAATATTGATTTATATGGGCCTACATGTGGATGTGTATCTATGTATCTTTATATCTAGGCACGTTCATGCGGCTGGCTAAATATTAATGCGCTCTAAATAAAAAGCGGCAGGCGCAGCTGAAATTGTTTTTTCATTTTAGCCCTAAGCTCCCGTGCATTCGGCATTTTTATTCCGTCCTCTGTTTATTTCTATTTTCAGTTTTCAGTTTCAGTTTCGGATGCAGTTTGTTCTTTCGCATTTCGTTTTCGTTTTTGTGCTTGTGCATTTTTCATTACAGCATTGACAGTGACAACGACAGTGGAGTGTGTGCCCCAAAAGGCATGTGTTGGTGTGTGGCATGCAACAATGGGTGCGCTAGATAGTCGCCAGTGGCACTCGCCTCTGCATTGGTAGTGGTGCTGTGTGTGCCCCAGGGGCCCACTGTGTGCGCAAGTGTGTGTGAAGACATGCCACTGTTTTTTTGTTGTTTTTTTATTTTGTGATGATTTTACGGCTGCCCCCCTCTCCCCATCGACATTTCCCCCACCGGGGGCACGCACAAAATGTGGCACAGTGTTCTAGTTCCACATATTGGTGTTCTTCCTAGTGTGGAACCAAACACTACCAAAAATAGCGCTATCAAAGGGTCGAAAATGAGTCCAAGAATCAATATCAAATGCAAAACTTCTTGTAGAACATCATAAATCATACATTTTTGCCATTAATTAGCAACTAAGTTTTGTTTTAGAAGTAAGAGATTGCTAGAGTACCTGCTTAAAATACCTTGTTTTAGGTACACAGAACATTGAACCAAGAACATTGTTCTTGAATTGAGAACATTGTTCTTGAATTGAGAACATTCGTTCTTAAAAACCTTGTAAATACATTTTGGTATCAATATAAGAACATTTTGTTCTTCTTCGCGAGAAGAGAAAAGTTAAATTGAGTTTATTTAACAACTTTTTGATAAGTATACACTAAGGACTGAACTAATAGTTTATTTGTACATACAATGTACTTAAATACCGCCAATTCAACTTGATTCGAGAAAAATAAAAACATTTTCAACTTAAAAATGTCGTTCTATTTTTAAGAACATTTTCAACTCAGATGAGAACCTAAGAATTTTCTCTGTGTACTTTGCTTATACAAAATATATTTATGTATAAATATTTATGCTCTTAAGTGACCAATAACTTTATAGTGCTATTTTTATAATTACAAAAATATACATTTTGAGAAAGTTAAAAATACATACTTTTTATTAACATTTTCTGAACATATGTTTTAACATTTGGTTTATATTTTTATATATATATACATTTCTTATGTACCTTGAAATTCAACAATGTTTAGGTAATAGGATCGTTTTAAAAATAAAAAAAAATTTCTATTAAAAAATAATAATTAAAGAGATCTTTCGTATTTAAGATCCTCCAATTGAAAAAAATACCATCATGTTATGGATATTAATATTACCACATGGAAAAAGAAATGCTTAAAATACAAAATTCTAAGATATAAAAAAATATATTAAGGATTCATATAATATTTTAAATTATCTAACCCAAGGGGCCCAGTGTGACCTAAGTGGGGTGATTAGTTACCTAATCTCCAACCACACCTACCTAGTCCAAAATATCAGTATCATGGTATGATCTAAACATGAACTATGCAAAATAAAGGATATAATTTATAGAAATGTTGAAGATACTAAGCCGAACTTGAAAAGCTTAATCCGTTAATTACAAAGACGATTTAACAGATCTTCAAAATATTATTTACGAGACCTCTTGTCTCAAGGGAATCATTCCCACATACTTAATAGCCCAAGTCAAGATCACTAGATTGTATTTAATCGCTAAGATTTTCCCCCAGTGTATTCGTGGCCTGTTCAATAGGTTTATTCGCCTTCCTAGTTGCTGTTTGCTCCCCGATTGGGCAAGCCAGCATTCTGGTGCTCTCAGTCTTATTGCCGGGCAATTTCTGGCTTTGTTGATTGCTTGACAAATTGCCAGCCCCGACCAACTTAGCCAGTGATGGAGAGTGAGAAAGAAGGCGATATACAGTCAGAAAGAGACAGGCAGACAGACAGTGGCGGCAGGGGGCAGCTTTCACTGCGAGTTGTAGACAAGTGTTCTTGTTGTCCTCCCCGGGGGGACGGGGGAAGCCCCCGATTGCTGTTGTTGCGGTGTCAGCCATTGACAGGTGATGCACAGGTGATTTCCGCGCTCATCGCCTGACCTGTCACTGCACTCGACAGCGCCAATGAAATGTAGCAAATTAACGATTCCCCAATTCCACCTTTGTTGCGGTTGCTCCGCGATATTTGCCACATTTCATTTGATAGCTTCGCCCGAATGCCTTTTGACAATATTCCATGCATTACAGCGTTGCTAATTAAATTAAATCGTGCTCGGTGAGCAACATTGCATATTGCAATGAATAATATAATATATATTTATATAAATTATATGCATCAGTGTTTTTGTGTGTAATTTTTAACGCCATTACTTTGTTTTTAGTCAAAAGTCATGAAGTTTGTGTGTAAATCGTGGGTGATATTTACCGCAAATGCCGCATGCCGCAATATAGGCTATAATAAAAATAAGTGCCGTGGGTTTTTGCAGCCTGTCAAGGACACAGCCGTGCTTGATGCGATATATACGATATAATCCACTTGATGCCGGCATTTTGTTATAGTTGTTGCACATGTATCGTTGTTGTTGTTGCTGTTGCTGTCAATTGTTTTGCATTTGTGATTCAATTTATCAGCGCTTTAATTTGATTTCATTTGTCACTGCACTTGCATTTCAATTGGTTGACATTGCTTTAATTGAAACGTTTCGCTTCGGTTCTAATTGTTTTTATTCTGCTTTTTGGAGCCACTTTTTTTTGATGTTTTCTTTGGTTATTTCAAATGAAATTAAATGCCATTTCTGCTTCGATTTATGCACATTTTAAGCGCCATTTGCAATTAACTTTGCATGTTTTAATTAAGCGTTTTTTTTTATTGTTTTGATTTAGCATGGGTTTTTTGTTTGCAATCCTTTTGGTCACATTTTAGCTGGGGGCACGTGGCTGCCATATGCCAGCAGCACATTCGGAAATCATCACTTATTGTTCCGCAGAAAACTGCTCACGTTGCGTATACGTTGCGTGGACGTTGCGCATACGCCGCGTTGACCGCACTGAAAACTGCACCGCACCGAACGAACCAACCCGTTGCCGCCGTGGTCAAAGTTCAACTGACTGAAGAACAGCCGCGGCGTGGGAATTCGCTGGAGTTTTGTTGTTTTGGCCGCTGCTTTTCCTGCTTTTCACTGATTTTACTGGCTTTCCTGCTGCCGCTTTAGCCGCCTGTCTGTTTACTTTACGCTTTCGCACGCGACTGACACGAGGACCCAAGGAAAATCGGGCAACACCAGCAGCAACATCATCAGCAGCACTAGAAGCAGCGGAAAAGTCTGCACAGACTTCGTGTCTTGCTGCTCTGGAAAATTGCCTCTCTCATTTTCTTTTTGGAGGAACTCTCTCTTTATGGCATCTCTGGTCCGCGTGAAATGTTTGCCTAATTGGTCCTTTGTGGGGGAAAACGAAACCCTGCCCTCCCCCGTAAATCAATTCAACTGGGGAATTAAAAAGGAATCGGTAAGCCAGTTTGTTTAATTAATTATTCAATTTCATCCGCTATTACGGGTAGTATTAAAACATTTAACCCACAACAAGTCAAAAAAGGACTGCGTTCTTTGTCTGAGAAATAGAAAAGATTAAACTAATCTTTCTAGTTATAAATATGAGTTCAAGCTTAAAATAATCATATTTAACTTATTTGAATAAATAAAAACATATTTAGGCTGTCCTAAAAACATATTATTGTATAATTTCGGGTAGTCAAATGCTTAATAAGAAATACTTATATATTAATACAAGAAAAGCTTTAAAAATTTAACCAACATTTTTATGATTTTCCCTTTATTGCACTGGAATGAAATGAAACTATTTAATTATTTTCTCCACTCATGAAAATTTTATAAGTTTAAATTATCTAATCTTATCTTATTATTATTAGTTTAATTATTTACTCCACTCATAAAAATAATTTATGTGGTATAACCTAATCATTATTATAATTATTATTATTATTTAATCATATAAGTTTCCCCTAATAAATATGTTATATATTTGAAGTGCTGTCTAGTCATATATTAATTTGTTTCCAAACCGCATTCAATATTGCCAATCCTCAAGGAACAGCTGTTACGCTTTTTATAGCAAACATTTCTCGGCTTCCGGCTATCTCTCGCTTTCTCTTCCTTGGCGGTTCTGCGCATAGTTTGACTCTCCTGCTTTCACCACTCTCTCCGCTTTCTCTCTCTCTGTGTTTTGTGCAGCCATCAGCCGAGTTCCGAATGCGCCTTCGTCACGCGTCTCGTCTCGATTCGGGGACAAACAAAGCGCCAGCAAACCGCTTCAATTTGGGTTATTGTGCTGAAATTAGTTGGGACCAAGTTTTCGGGGCCCCAGTTTGGGCGAACTTAACTTTCCATTTCAGCCAGCTCATGCTCTTGGCCAGATTTGTGTGGGCTGAGGAGGATTGCATACTTTTGGGGCTAGCCAGCAATCCAGGCTGAAGATGGCTAACACGTTTTAGACCTTGTCGAGCACTGAAAGCCTTTTCGCGTTGGAAGTGCTATCTTCGCAGCTGCAATGCCAGATTCCGCTTGAATTCTCCGGATAACAGGGAAACCAGGGGGTGCTGGGTGACAACCAAGAAAACGGGCGACCTCTCAAGTCTTTCGCAAATTAAATTATTGAAAGTTATTTCTCAAGGCTTTCCACTCAAGTGTAAGTAAATGAATGGAAATGGCAAGAGCAGATCAAGGGTAACAATAATTTAATATATATTAAGGCTTTCGCATTTTATTGCTTGCTTAATTTGCACAGAATTTTTAATAAAAAGCTTTATTTGAAAGGAACACAGCTCCAATTAGATAATATTTAATGTCTAAAGGAGTTCTTAAATATTTATTTTTTTTAACCACTAGGTAGTAACAATCAAAGAATCAATCAAAACACAGAAGAACTCAAAATCTCAGAATATTTTAGGTCTCATTGTTAGGTTTAGTTTAATAAACATTAGATACTAACATCACTAACATGTAAAAAAAAATAAATAAATGTAAGGTCTCTTGTATGTTTAAACCCTTAAACCTTTATTGACCATAACCGCTACAATCTGAAATAACAGATAATACTGGCCTTTGGCTAAAAGGCCACTGGAAAATAATAACCATATATCAGGCTATGAAAACCTGACCATCAAACATCTAGTCGTGTATGTTAATTCCCCTTCTATTCTCCTCGATATCTGTAACACTGACCCACTCAATCTCACTTTCCCTCTAGTATCCGTATAAATGGCCGGCAATTTCTGTTGCCTGAGCATATAAAAAGTTACACTTGCCGGCGACCCTTACTTTTATTTTATTTCATTTTATGTACCCGCAGCCGCAGATTGCTGCAGCTTTCATTATCTAAAAACAAGAAAATCACAGACAATCAGTTAACGCTGCTTGAGCAAATAAACTCGTCAGGACGCGCAAAAAAAGTGGCGAAAGTGAAAGGCAGGAGAAAGGCGGCAGAGGAAGAAGACCAGACGGGCAAGAAGTTTGCCTTCTCGTGTGCTTTTTCGTTTGGTAGAGACCAGATCTCTTAGAAAACTTGGGTGAAAAAGTTCGCCAAGAGTTTGCCCGTTTGGCGGCTCCAGTTTGCAGTCAATGGTGCGTCATTATTTTCATTTATTGGCACAATCAGTCAACGTTTTATTTCCGGTATGTAATTAGGTAAACTGGCAGAGACAAAGACAAACATACAAGCTCCCTCACACACACACACGCCGGAAATACGCTGACAGATGCAGATGGAGCCGGGAGGAACTGAGGTAAAAGAAGAAGCAGCCACATCGAGTGTCCTTTATGGCACAGTAATGCGAGAAGTTTACGCCCAAGTAGGGGCAGCCAGACAGCCAGGAGCTCCAAGGACCCTAGAGTGTGCATCGTCTGGGCAAAGGCTGCTCAGCCGAGAAGGAGTCCACTGAGAACTGATATTCTATAAAAAGCCAAGGGCTAAAGCGCAACTAATATCGTAAAATTGTGTTTCATTCTTGTTGCATAAAATCTGAATATTTTTATTTAGATAAAAAGGTCTTGACTGTTAGAAGGAAAAATTAACAATACATTATATCTTATATTTAATCATATATTATCTTACATCCGAAAATACCATATATGCTGCAAGCTACCAGCAAGTACTGGACTTTATTTTCTTATTTTACAAGTTCATCTATATATAGTTTACCTTTGACATATTTGAGGTTTTATTATTAAGGTCACATTGAGCAACACTCTTATAAAGTGTATCTAATGATTTAATATTTAAATAGAATATGACGAATTGAGTGGATAAATTTTCAGCTTTTCTTAAATACCATTAATATCCACTCTTTTCGTAAAATTTCTAAAGGCCTTACAACTATATCTTCTAAACTAATCTATATTTAATATTTGAAATAATGTAAATATACAATAGATTAACCTTTAAGTCATTGTAGCTATAGCCTACAAAATGCTATAGGCAATTTGCAATCAATCACTTTCAAGCTGAGAATAAATATCTATTAAAAGAAATATCAATAAAAATAAATAAAGAATATTATAAGAATTTAAGCTACCGTCTAAACAAATCTAATTTAATATTTGAAATAATGTAAATATACAATAGAGTAACCTAAAAGTCATTGTAGCTATGCTATAAGCGATTTGCAATCAATCACCTTCTAACCTGAGAATAAATATCTATTAAAAGAAATATCAATAAAAATAAACAAAGAATATTATTAGAATTTAAGCTACCGTCTAAAGTAATCTACATTTAATATTTGAAATAATGTAAAAATACAATAGATTTACCTTAATGTCATTGTACCTATAGCTAAAAAAATGCTATAGGCAATTTGCAATCAATCACCTTCTAATCTGAGAATAAATATCTATTAAAAGAAATATCAATAAAGATAAATAAAGAATGTTATAAGAATTTAAGCTACCGTATAAAATAATCTACATTTAATATGTGAAATAATGTAAATATACAATAGATTAACCTTAAAGTCATTGAAGCTATAGCTAAAAAAAATGCTATAGGCAATTTGCAATCAATCACCCTCTAACCTGAGAACAAATATATATTTAAAGAAATATCAATAAAAGTAAATAAATAATCTTATAAGAATTAAAGCATGTACTTTTTGGAATCGAAAATCCAACCTCTTCACTGCAGGGGTATAAAAGCTTGCTTTATGCAAAAGCCAACTTTCCCAAAGAAAACATCCTGCTGTTACCTTGAAAAGTAAAGTCGCAGTACTACAACACAATAACATCCTTTCAGTGTAGACTTGACCTCGCCGGGCGCAGTTGAAGTACTCGCACAATATACTCCCAAATATAAACACGCAATTATTTGCGTATTGCGTGGAGGGCAAATTGCCAGGGGATAGTGGGCGAACTTGTTCATACGCTGATGGAAAACAACATCTTCGATGCTGCCGATGCTGGCAAATTGAAAACAAATGGGCAGGACCAAGAGATAGACCTTCTGGAAGGGGGGGGTTTTGGCGGAAACGGGGGACGCTAACAAGGCAAAACATCTCAAACCAAATGGCATTGGAAGTGAAAAACAAGCTGCAGCAGCAGCCAGTGAAATTCGGAAAATGCTGCTACCTAGGATGAGGCATGAGACTTCAGCGTCAGGTAGCTGAAAATGGAAAACTTTTGGCTCGCGCGCTGAGATGAATTGCTGGCTGTGCCGGCACACAATGCCCAGGAAGAACCCCAGCACCCCTAGGAAATCGCAGGGAAAACCCCAGGAAAACGCAGGAAAAGCCAGCAGCAGCTGGCTCCGCGCTGAATGAATGAAGCGAAGCGTTCCAGATAGAATTTGAGCGCAGTAAATTTTTCAATCGACTCGCTAATAAAGGCAATAAATATTCAATTCGCTTTCGTTTGCCTCCGTTTCGCTTTATTTCGATTCCATTTCATTCGATTCGTTTCGTTTGAAGTATTTGCTTTTTGCTTTCGACTGGCTACACTCCACCCTGTGTAGTTTTCTATAGTATTATGTTTGATAATCCTGCAGCTCTCCTTTCTTATCGGCCATTTTCCTGCAATTCTGCTTGGTCTTATTTTCAATTTTCTTGCCGCTTTGTTTTGCTTTACCACTTGTTAGACACTGCGACAGCGAAAATTTCATTTCGTTTCACTGCATTTCACGTTAAATTCAATTTAACGTGCTGGTATTTTTCACTCCTATAGGTATACCTTATAGCCCGACCTCGTTTGGCATTATTCGGGCAAACATAGCTCACAATTTCCATCGTTTCCACCGCCATTTTCCGCTTTCCATCCAACATTCAACAACCAACAGGGTGCATTGTTCCCTGTCCGTTGTTCGCAGTAAATAAAAGGCGACGCAACAAAGCAGAAATGAAGAAATTCCCCAAAATGGAAATGTGTCACACAATGTCGTTTGGACTTTTCCTTTTTTTTTATTCGCTTTCCCAAGTTTCCCTGGAAGCGTGTTAAGCGCATAAATGAGCCACAAAATCGGAATCAAAAGAATTGCAGGATCAAAACTGCTGACGCAGATATACTGGCAATAGTTTTACACAGCCTCTCATTTTCATTTTTCAAACATTTTTACCCGGGTATCGGGTTTGCCAAACTCGAACGCCACTTAACCAAATTGAATATGGAAATTGATTTTTATTGAAATTTTTGTCGATTCACTCGGCCGTTGGCCAGATTAGATTATCCACCAGTTGGCATCATCGATTTCCCCAGGAATTTTCCCAACGCGGCGAACTTTGGCCAAAGTTTATTGAAATATTTAGCGGGAACTTAAGTAATAAGTTGCCGAATCAGTACGCAAAAGATTAAAGTCCAATAAACTAGTGAGCAGAGGGGGGAGGGGGTTGTGAAAAACTCGGCCAAAACCACTGGTTTTTATTGGAAATTACTGGCAAAAGTTCGTCCTCTCAGATAGTAATGGACTTTTGAGCCCTTTGAGCCGCAAATTAAAGTATGTCGAAGTGCTTCCCTCATCCACCTTCAGATGTTGCAACAATGGTCGCCTGACAATGATTGCTTGCACAGAGATTCCGATGAGGTTTCCACTGCCAGCACCACCATCACCACCATTTCCACTTTCACCGGGAGTCCTTAATTATTTTTCCACTGACGAACAAGGCCGAAACGAGCTGCCAAGCGGCCAATTATCCGCCATAATGCGGTGATTTAATTTAAAAACCTGTCACAAAAAAGGCATGTGTCTCCCAGTTTTTCAGCCAGCTGACAAAGAAGCGCGAAAAACGGCTTTGTTTCGGCCATATCTTGTTAATTATGCCCAAGGCTGTGGGTAGTGGTTGAATTTATGGCTGAATACATGACGACAATGACACCTTTGCCTGTCCGAAGCGCAGCAATTTACGACTTAATCTGCGCTTAACCGGGCTAGGAGCATCTTTTGTCTTTTGTCCCCCACTGCCTTTTGGCACTCTAAAGTGAACAAAGTCCGTAGCCAGCTTACCGGGCACTTTATATCCGCTTAAACCATTTCATTATGGCCAGCAGGACAAAGGGATAGCTGGCTTAGTTTGTTGTTGGCTGGTCGACAGGAAAACAATGCACTCGATGCAGTTTCGATTGCTGGGGGAAAAGCTTTCGACACATGCCAATGGACCTCATCCAATTATGCTTTGTTAGCTTGGAATTGGAAAACACAGGTAAATTTGATTTATTTACCTGCCGTATATGTAAGTTAATTTAACCCTAGTACTTCTAAAATACATACGTTTAAGGCTGAAAGTGCTGGAGTCTTTCAGCAATCCATTTGGCAAGTGGCTGTTCGTTCCATTGTGAATGCCACAATTTTGCTGGCATCTGCTCCCTTCTTGCCATCTTGCCACAACAATGCCCGCAAAATGGCAGCCAGATCCTGGCAAAAATATGACCGATGAAAGGGCTCCACGTCCCTTGGCTAAGACGGGAAGTTGAGGCTCATTTATCATTCGCCTGATTGATATTTCACAATTAATAATTGCCCGACGTTCGGCTTGATTGGCATAATGTAAAACTTCAATTTGGAAGCATTTCTCTTCTAGGAAAATGAACACAGTGGAAGTTATTGAACTGGAACTATTTCTCGATTAGCTATTAGTTAAGTAGACAATCTTGTTAGTTGCCAAATATGTTCAACTCAGCGATACTGAGTTAAAGTTTCCTTAAAATAATACTGTATAAGCTAATATTCCATTGCTTAAAATTTTAAAAAATATTTCTTGATTAGTTATTAGTTAAGTACACAATCTTGTAAGTTTTCAAATATATTTAATTCAGCGATAATGAGCTAAAGTTTCCACAAAATAATACTTTAAAAGCTAATATTCCATTGTTTAAAATTATAAAACATAAGTCTTTAAATTTATTAACACTTTACAAATATCAAACAAATTATTTAATAATTTTTGAAAGTGAATGTGAGGCTATATAAATGACCTTCTAAAAATATGTGTTTTATTTTAAACGATGAAATGTATTGGTATTTTTATAAAGAATAGATTGATATAATGAAATTTTTCCTAGAAAATAAAATACTCCATATAATTGTGAATGATGTAACTTCAACATTACATCCCAACTGGCAGCTCTGTTGCATCATCCACCGTGAAAGGTGCAAAATGCAGCAACTTACCACTTAATCCTGGCTTAAGTAGCCTTCCCTTTCTTCTTATTTCTACCCCCTTTCTCCGCTTTCCCTTTCCGAAAGTCCTGGCCGAGTCCTGGGCTCCACCGCAGACCAGTTGAAATCCCATCCAGATCCCGTCCAGAAGCCGCAGTCGAAGCTGCAGCAAAAATCGAAAGCGCCGCTGCTCTTTGTCTTTTGTTTGCTGATTGCATTACGTCCTCGGGGCTTTTGGTAGATCTGCTGGAATATACATACCACTCTCCCCGTGTATGTAGAGCAAAAGTTTTAAATTAAAAGTCCAACGCCAGCTTATGGAACAGTTTATAGCCGCTTAAGCCGAAGGAAACCATACGGACGGGATGAAATGGATGGAATAAATGGTGTGGGGAGGGGATTAAATGCAGGCGGAAAATTCCAAATGCCAGGTCGAAAACAATGCATTTAGCCACCGACCAATGGCAGCAGACATTGGCCATTGTTTGGTGATGATAATGGAAATCTAATCACTCATTTTCTAACCCACTCCTCCAATCAAATCGCCAATTTCGACAGAATTTCAAGTAACGTCATCCGAATTTCTGG
Organism: Drosophila subpulchrella; assembly: GCF_014743375.2. Classification (NCBI taxonomy): domain Eukaryota; kingdom Metazoa; phylum Arthropoda; class Insecta; order Diptera; family Drosophilidae; genus Drosophila; species Drosophila subpulchrella. The sequence goes on from NC_050611.1 coordinate 17,464,236, forward strand.
TGAATTTCTTTACTTTTAATAAACACTTTTTCGCTGTTTGATTTCATTTGCTCTTTTCGGAACTTTTAAATGAGGTACACACGCCCACATATCTGGCTTTTGGCTACTGGGTAGTGGGTTCTGGGGAAAAGGAAAGTAAACTGTTGGCACATGTGTGTTTATATTGCTAATAACTTGACGTCTGCCTTTGTATTTGTCTTTGGCGAAATGAAATTAAATTCCTCGTGTCAGTCGAGGGAACATTTAGGCTCCGGCGGCTGGTATGGGATGGCTGAAAATAGCTGGGGTTGTGGCAAAAAGAGTCCTGGCCCTGTCACAATCAGAAGCGAAGGGCCCCAGGTCCGGAATGTGTGTGTTCTGCTTGTGGGGGACAAACAACGATATGTACATTCGTACCACTCGTAACATAAACTAAAATAGAACTTTGATGTCAGGCGACATCAGCAACAGTTTGCTGACCACCGAGGGCCAGGATAGTGATGCTGGTGGCCCTGGGTTGATAATAATGACCTGGGGCTAGGGGCACATGGAGAGTCCTAATTAGTTTTTATTAGGATGCACATGTTGCTGCCGTTCGCTGGTCAGGTGCTTTCCGCTTTTCTGTTTTCCAACCATGCAGTGGGAGAAAAGAATGAAACCTCTGAGAAATATTATTAAGAACTTTAGTTAGTTATTTACTCAACTGAAGAAGTACTTAGTAATATAATTTGATTTTTGAACTTCATATGTGAGGAAGACAATTCATAATTCAATTTTTTTATATTTTGAAAGAATAAACAATCTTATATTTGACTAATCAAAATAGGACTTTCAAATTTATATAGAAAATATGCTAAAAATTAAGATCCGATCGATATTACATATGATACTATCTTGTGTTTAATAGAAATAAATTTAAGAAGATACAACCGAAATTACGTATGATACTATCTTATGTTTAATAGAATTCAATGTAGTTAAAATATGTTAAGGGTTTTTTTTATTTTTTATTTATAATTATTTATCTTCTTTATAATATACTACTAAATTAATTAACCTATTCTCTTATTAAAATAATAAGCACATTGTGTTGTCAAAGTAAAGATTATGGATGGGTCTTACAAGGTACATTAAAGGTAGTTTTAGTAGCAAACAAACTTTTCTCGCAGTGCCCGTGCAACAAAAGCGGCAACAGTCGCTTCCGATTCGTGGCTTGGCTGCTGCCGGAACCGGAAACGGATGTGGATGCGTGTGCGCTGGGCTCCAGCGAAGCAAATGCAACTGTTGCAGGTGGAAATGCAACGGCAGTCGCAACAGTTGCAGATGCAGTGACCTATACAGGGTATGCGGGCAGATCAGAGTGGATGGGAGTGGTTTTAAGTGCAAAACGCATCATGTGGTTAATGCACTTTAATTGCCGTTGGCCATCCGAAACTAGACCGTTGCCAGTGGTGAATGCAGAGCGCCACCTGGTGGCAACACCCACCTGCCCCGTGCGCACCATTTAACTTGATTAAAGTTCGCATTTGGATAACTTTGAGGCACTTCTAAGCTGTAACGAAAGCGGAGCGCAGCACTAAAACGTAATATCCACCAGTAAAATCAACTGGAAAAGCCCCGACCAGCCAGTAAATCTACGACACACAAAGGAAATGTTATGGCTCAGCCTCTGCCCCTCTCGCTCCCTCGCAGTGTGCCATCTCGCTTCCACTTTTCCGACAATTCCCCGGCGTGCAATGAAAGCGTTAATAAATTTCATGAGTCCTCGCATAAAAACTTCCGCCCACCTTCTCCCCGCACACCCAGCTTTTCCGCTTTTCTCGCTTTGAAATGCAAATTTCGGATCCTACACTGCACCCCTGGCCCCCCCCTGGAAAATGTAAATCACATTCACAATCAGATTAAATCTCAATAAGCATTGGACTAAAATTCAAATGCCATTTTGCCATTAGACCGCACAAATATTGTCACAGAAAATCAAGGCCCCCGAACAAAAGTTTCCAGCAGCGTTCGGCCCCTCTCACAATTTTCCTCCGACTTTTCCACACATATGGCGCAGCGGGAGTGTTTTCCCCTTACCATTTTTTGTTAGTATTTATATATAAAAACATGGCAGCAAATGCGGAGCAACACGAAAATGTTGCATTGAATTAACATTTAGAGAACACAAAAAAAATGCCGTGTTCGGCAAACAACAAGAACTGAGCTACATGTTACACATTTTTAATGTTCTCGGTTGGTGCTTAAAAACGAAAAAAATATAATAATATTGCGCGAAAAAATGCAAACTAAAATTAAATGAATGCAAATAATTTACAATGGAATAAAGTGTTGACAGGGGAAAGTTTTCCCTGGGAAATTTGCATAAAAAACTTATTACGCATTTACCTTTTGTGGGGGAAACAGGCTGCTATCGGTGCGAAGTGCTCTTTAAACCTGAAGAGAACTCAAGAATGGGGCAAAAAAAAACATATTTAAATAAATCGCCTACTCAATTGAACTCAGCTTATCAAGTGTATGTTTAAAAACTTATTAAGTGAGGCGTAAATTAAATGTTTTTAATACTTGACTCACTTAGCTTGCTTTATTCATTTGCAGATATCTCACTAAGTTATGGAGACTATTATATTGAGCTCGAAGAGATAAGGCAGGGAAAGTACACCCATTGGCTTGATTAATAACCAACAGTTTCAATTTTTTGAGCTTTTTCAAGCGATTTTTAAAATTTATACATGATTTTAATGTATTTCGTATATTTAATGTTTTAAAAATGTTCAAAAATATTTATAGCCAAAGAGTTATTCAAATACTATCATGCGCTTTTAAATTGGATGGCCTTGTATCTATCAATAAAAAACAAATAAACAGTTCATATAATTAAATTGTTTTAGCCAAATTGATTAATCGATCGTAAGTAATGTAATTTATTGACTCTTAATTAACTTGTCTATGAATTTTAATTAAATAAAATGAGAATTTGTTTGGTAAGCTTAATTTTTTGACTCTTGTCCAAATGCAAAACAATTAAAACCATACAAATGCTTCAATATTTGTTCATATAAATATTCTTAACATCAATGACAGCTTTTGTGTTCCGTTTCTCAACCGTGTCTTTAAGCGTATAATAGCGAGCTTTAATATCTGTCGCATTTATTTAAAATAAATATCTGTGAAATGTAAGCGCCTGTTTGAAGGGCTTCCCCTACTTCTGCTGGTGTCCTATGTTCTTTTCCGGATGCACTCTTAAAATTAAAACTGCCATTGTGCGTGACTGTCTAGACCCCGCATTTATTTGCCAGTCGAGCTGCAATAAACAAAGGAGATGACAGCGGCAAAGGCTGAAGCATTAACAACAACGGCCGCAAACAATGCGCAACAATATCCACATCCTTACAGGCCTGTCGTGCACTGTACGCAGTGGCATTCCATTTTTAATGACGCCAGTCATCAGCTGGATGAGGCGGATCCAGAAGGGCCTGCCAAAAGGCCCGCTGCTCGTATTTAAAGCGACACTCGAGCTGTTTCCCCTCATAACTCGCATAAATCATTGCTCTTTTCGGGCCCGTGTAATGAAAGTGCTTAACAGCTACTCGAGATCTGAACAGGAACAGAAACAGAAACAGTCACGGAAACAGAAGCCTCAGTGTAAAGCCACTTCAAGCGAATTACACAACTTACCACTCCATGGATTCCCGAGAACAAGAACAAGAGCTCCTTCAACTCCATCTCCTCAAAAGCAAAAGGGGATTCCAGTTCCATCAAACCGAAATCATATGACACCGGCAGCGACAACCCAATCTGATTCCAGAATCTGAATCAGAGAAGGAACCATGACTTGTGGCTTACCTTGGTGACTGTCAGGACAAATAAAACGGCTGCCCACATTCAAATTAGCACTTGTCGCCCGTTAAATCTTTCTCCGGGGAACTTCCAGTGGAGCAGATGCGACTGGCAGAAGGGCACTCAGAAAAATCGGGGAAAATGAAAAGTAAAATCTATTCTATTAAGCAAAAACTCCACTTAGCGAGGTAAGGTGACGATCGCACCTTCAACATACAAAAATTCTGATAATATATTTACTGACGAAAATGTATTAAACGATCCACAAAAAATTAAACTTTTTTTACTGTTCTTATTAAAAATGGCGAATGAGAAAAATGCGGCTATTTATAAAAAGTGCGCACTCCTCGCGATTCGTCACTACGTAGAATACCGTCCACAGCAATTCTATTAAAATCTAACCGACTATAATTATTTAAAAAATTGTTGTAAAAATATTTATTTGAATGGGATAAGGACATAAAATATATGTAAATTGTAGGTTATATTTTTCTCTTTTTGAGTAAACTAAGAGAGCTAGTGAAAATTAAAGCAGGTGTCATAAGGCCATAATAAACGTACTTTGTATTTTTAGATATTGCTAAGTTCTTGAGCTTATTTAAAGATTGATTGCTTTTTCCGGGCATAACACTTTTGAATCGCATACGGTCATTCATTAAAAATGAAAATCTTCGGCAGTGATTGTGTTATTGTGGAAATTACTATTTAAAGCAAAGGCAATTACAGTTTCGGGTTTTGCAATATAAATGCACTTCTATCTATGAACAATATACATTTTAAATATTTCCAGTGCAGTCCCATCAAAAGTTGGCTGAGCCACTTTATGCTTTTGATAAATCGTTCGAGTTGCGACGACTTTTCCACCAAGGTGCTTGGAACAATGTCTCAGCTTATAAATCTTGTTTGGTCTATCGCAAGATGTATGTGAAGTGCCAGACACGTGGAGCCAGGACTTTCCATTATCCTGCCCCGGGCGCAGTGTGTGTTTTTGATAAATTCTCCGCTCACTCTTTTGGCAGCCGGTCCACTGGCAAAACCCATCCCCAAAACCTTTTCTCAAAAAGAATTTTTGGCATGAACAATGAAAAATGAAACACGAGTCGAGTGCGTGGCACGCTAATTAGATGATAGTATTCTTTTTCAGGCAAACGACTGTTTACTATTAATATTTTCAATTGTCGACAGTGGTGTTAGATAAATACACAAATACGGTTTGATAACAGTTCTTACCCGAATTCGTGGAAATTGGGTTTTCACTTTTAATGACCTTAAAAATCACAAATTGAGTTATCAGCTCTATCAGTTCTGGGAACCGCCTACGAATTCTGAGAATAGGCAAACGAGATTCGGCTGATTTATGGACATGTAATCGGTAGATTAAAATCCCTGCTGAAGTGGCTCTTGAAAGTGATCGCGTAAATCACTGGCTCCCCGAAAGTGCTGCCAGATTGTCGAGAGCCATGACTCAAGTTGGCCGAAATAAGGTATTATATCATAAGTAGGTTCAGATAAGACTCGGTGCAGACAGACTTTGCGACCCCAAAGGGGGTGTGCTGGCTGGCTTATCAGGCGACATGTAACCTGCTGATTGGAGTACCATTTAACCTGGCAACCATATATCGTAGCCTCGATGGATATGAGTCTTAGCCCTGTAGAAAGCCAATTAGATGAACATTTGCCATGTCTTCTTGTTCGGCTTTTATCTAATCACAGTGCATTGCCAATTAGTGGTTAATTTTGGGTTGTGATGGATCTCTCAACCGGGAAGCTGTACTATAAAAGGCCCTGCAGCTTGCCAGAATCACTAGATTGAAAGTATTTCAAGTTCCGAAGATGCAGCTATTCACACAAGTTATCCTTTTGGTCGTGACTCTGATCAGCGTGAGTTTTTAAGTTATTATTAAACTAACTTTGTCGCATAGGATTTTATTTCACAGTATTATATTATCGCCTTGGTTCTTAAATGACTAAGGGGTTTTTTGTTGACAGTATCACCTTATTTCTTATATAAACTAAAAGAAGCGGACAATCATTTTTATCAACTCGGCTGTTATCGAATTTTACTTCACTTACATATAATCATATTAAAGTTTTTATAAGGGTGCGCTTCCTCTTTGTTGGCAAATAATCAACTTACAATGATAAGAAAACTTATCTTTAAAGTAACTGAAAGTAAACAATATATATATTTCAAATGGAACTAAAACAAACGTTAGGAAGCGTTCATTACATTCAAATAAATATGAAAACAAGTTTAAGGTATCCCTATTTAAGAAAATAAACCTAATTTGTTATTGTCTTGAAATATGAACTTCAAAAATATATGTATAGAAGGTAACTAATTTAAAAGGTAGTGAACAAATTATGATTATCTATCCAATCTCAGGTCAGTGCCGTGCCGCGTTTTGGAGAGGATTCGGGTATCGAGGGGGTCCTTTTCCGCATGGTCGTCGGTGAGGCTGAAGGACGTGCCCTGACTCCCGCTGCCCAGACTTGTGCCAGCAACTACCTGAACACCACCCAGAACAACGGCGACAAGCTGGCCAATGCCACCAATGCCTGCGAGGAGGCAGCCAACCGCACCCAGGTGTCCTACACCCAGAACAGCAACTCCACCGTCAGCCAGATCCGCCTCCAGTTGTTGAACCTGGAGCAGAACCTACAACTGTGCCGCAATGAGACCGACTCGGCTCTCTTCCTCAACTGCACTGTGACCACTGTAAGTATAGCCTATGTATTTTGATTATTCAAATTCAGATCTAATCCTATATTGCCCCCAGTTCGACAAGAACCTGCAGCTGCTGGACACCTCCAACTCTCAGGCCTACCAGACCCAGTCTCAGTTCGTGTCCAATGCCACCCAGGTGAACTCCCAGAAGACCAGCTGCATCAGCTCTGCTGTGAGCGAGGCCAAGGTTCAATCCATCCAGGCGGCCAATGACTTCAACACTTGTCTGGACAAGATCGCCGCCCAGCGGGATACTCCTCAGCAAAAGGTGCAGCAACACCAGGTGGAGCAGCAGGTGGTCCCCACCATTCCTAAGGAACAGGTCCCCGAGAGGCCCCAGCAGCAGTTCAACGAGCTGCCTTTGACTAACTAAGTTCAGAGAGAATTAATCAACAATAAATTGTTTATCTTCAAGAAGACCAAGTCTTTTTCTTAAAAAATAAGAAATGATGAAATAATGGAATAATGGAATGCTAAGAGTTCCTAAAAAATACCATCTCCAAAAGAAATATTTTGCCATTTGAAAAGCAGGTAACAAAGCATATTATAAAAAGATTTGCTATAAAATATCAATGAGTGTTCTGCATGGAAAGAAAATTGTTAATACAAATTCGTATATTTCTGGCATCTTTAAAGTTCTGAAAGAAAATCCTCTTACCCTTTAAAAATTAGACGACATACAAAGTAGCCGGTATTATTTTGTATGTTACATTATCAGCTTATTAACCAAATTTGACAACTTTTTTAGTGAGAGGAATTTAAATTTCCTTAAAAAATGAATAATCTTAAAAGATACCTACAATAAAAACCATTTAACCCTTTAAAAACCAGATACCATACAAAATTGCAGAAAAATTACGCATTTTTGTTATCAATTAAGACTTATAAGGCCTGGTATAAATAGTATTACTTTACATTATCAATATATTGATCAACTTTCATTCGATTTTTTCCTAGGAACTGTCACCGAAAAGTTTCCCTTGTTTTTAATGGCCTATCGGTGCCATCGAGCCCTCGAGAACATAAATCGCTGGAGTTTCCCAAACCCCAGAAGTGGTTAGTCACCCAGTCTGTCAGTTCGTCAACAAACTTCCTGCCACACTTCACACCCAGTTACGTATTCGCAGAGCTTTATCATGGTGACGGCATTAAGACTGCTCATTGTTATCATCAATTAGAATGCTTAAGACTTATCACCTGCCAGACCATTTTGCCGATTGTGCTGGGGCCCCCGAACAATTATAGATAAATGCAATTAATGAAGGCGGAATAAAAATAAAAAATATAAAAAATCAAATTCCCACCGCTTTAAAATGGTCACCTGCCAACGAAGCCAACTCAGAAGCAATTCGAGCCACCAAGATGGAGGTTCTGTGCAAAATATTAACCGTGTGCTTGCTGCTTGTCGGTGCTCAGGTGAGAGTGCGAAGTCCACAGAGAAGCGGCTTATATAATCTGGAAAACGAATCCCCCAGGCATTTCCGGCAATTGAACCAGTCAAGAGCTCCGAGGAGCTCACCTGGCAGTCCCTGTTCTTCGATGCTCTGACTGGAAACCTGCAGGAGCCGCAGGCTGATGAGCTCATCAGCTTGGAGGAGTGCACTGCTCTCTACACGGTGGATAACATTGAGATTCTGTTGAGGGCTGGCTACAAGATTCGTCGTTGCAACAATGTGGAGTCCAAGGATATCGAGAGATACTTGGAACGTCACGACGCCATCTACACGAAGCACAACTTCGAAAGGGAGTTGATTTCCTGCCACACCCGCGATTGCTACGTGGATACCGTAAGTTGTTCTATTGGCTTAACTTTCTTCAGAAACTATAGCTATGGATACCTTACCGAATAGGTTCTGAATCTGTTCAGCTCGGTGCGTCGTAACCGCTACGATCATCGTCGCCGCAGGGCCTGCATTCTCCGCGAGGTGGAGAGGGCAGCCGTTAAGCTGGATGCTGCTTCTATCGCTCTGGCCAACTGCCTTGCTCAGGCCCAGCCTCAGCCACAGCCGCCCCAGAACAGCACTGTGCCTCCTCCGCCCCAGAACACCACCGCCGGTGGACCTGGATGGAACGGCACTCAATGGCCCAATACCAACACCACCCCCAACTTTACCACAACTGCTCTTCCCCCATGGTGGGGAAACAACTCTACCCAAGGAACCCCTGGAAACACTACAGCTCTACCTCCATGGTGGGGAAACAACTCTACCCAAGGAACCCCGGGAAACACTACAGCTCTACCACCATGGTGGGGAAACAACTCTACCCAAGGAACCCCGGGAAACACTACAGCTCTACCACCATGGTGGGGAAACAACTCTACCCAAGGAACCCCGGGAAACACTACAGCTCTACCTCCATGGTGGGGAAACAACTCTACCCAAGGAACCCCGGGAAACACTACAGCTCTACCTCCATGGTGGGGAAACAACTCTACCCAAGGAACCCCGGGAAACACTACAGCTCTACCTCCATGGTGGGGAAACAACTCTACCCAAGGAACCCCGGGAAACACTACAGCTCTACCTCCATGGTGGGGAAACAACTCTACCCAAGGAACCCCGGGAAACACTACAGCTCTACCTCCATGGTGGGGAAACAACTCTACCCAAGGAACCCCGGGAAACACTACAGCTTTACCTCCATGGTGGGGAAACAACTCTACCCAAGGAACCCCGGGAAACACTACAGCTCTACCTCCATGGTGGGGAAACAACTCTACCCAAGGAACCCCGGGAAACACTACAGCTCTACCTCCATGGTGGGGAAACAACTCTACCCAAGGAACCCCGGGAAACACTACAGCTCTACCTCCATGGTGGGGAAACAACTCTACCCAAGGAACCCCGGGTAACACTACAGCTCTACCTCCATGGTGGGGAAACAACTCTACCCAAGGAACCCCGGGAAACACGACAGCTCTACCTCCATGGTGGGGAAACAACTCTACCCAAGGAACCCCGGGAAACACGACAGCTCTACCTCCATGGTGGGGAAACAACTCTACCCAAGGAACCCCGGGAAACACTACAGCTCTACCTCCATGGTGGGGAAACAACTCTACCCAAGGATCCCCGGGAAACACTACAGCTCTACCTCCATGGTGGGGCAACAACACTAGTAACGGACCATGGGGAAACAACTCTACCCAAGTACCCTCAGGAAACACCACAGCTCCACCTCCATGGTGGGGAAACAACACTACTAGCGCACCCTGGGGAAACAATTCTACTCAAGGTCCCAACAACACCACTGAGAATCCTTGGCTCGGAAACTCCACCCAGGGACCCTGGAGCACCACCACCGCCGACGACAGGTCCACCACCAAGGGTAACTGGTTCGATCACCTGTTGAACGAGCTTGGAAACCTCTTCTAGACCCGAAAATCCACTAGAGGCACATCCCAACTGTTTGGGGTTTTGGTCAGTAGTCTAAGCTTTAGGCCAACAAATAAATAAACTTATCAGCATTGAAAAGCTTTTGCGATTATGCTCGATTGGAGGGCCAATCAATGCGGGCGGGTTGATAAGTTGATAAGCCATCTCCTCCAATGGGAAGTTGGGAGGGCAGAGGCACCGCAAATTAGATGGAGACCGCAGACGCCCACTGGGATCCAGTATAAAGAGAACCCGGCTCCAAGTCCGGACTGATTAAGATTTATTAGCCAGCTGCGGAGACCACGTGTCGCAGACGGCTGGGGGAAAATGATGGATTTCAGTGAGACGTCAGCAAAATATTGCCGATACTCCGGACGCGGCCTTGAGTTCTGGAAAGGGTGGCAGAAAAACCCGCATACATAACGAGCTCCGAAGCTCTATAATTAGTTAGGATCTAGCGAATGGGAGCCTTAGTAATGAGCTGTCTGCCTTTGTGTTGTGCTTCCAGCTAAACCAATAAAATAATCATGGATTAAATAAACGTTATTGGTCAGGCAGAAATCACAGAGACACTCTGGCAAAGGAGTCGAGCCGCCGGCCAAAGGTTGAATAATTGCAGGGGGCTGACATTTGCATAACCTCCTGTCTGCCAGTCGAACTGTCCTACGGTGGTGGTAGGGAGGGCCCACTGTGGTCCTGCCACACAAAGGGAGCCTGACCTAAACAATGGAAGTATGCGCAAAACTTTTAACCTCAGCGCCAGTAGATAAATCAACCTGGATCATCACCCACAGCATTCGTTGTCAGCACACACCTTCATTGTGTGTCCTGCGAAGGGTAAATCCCCGCCAGACACAACTGCACTGGGCCAAAATTAGGCTATATAAGGTTGTAACTGCTATTTGATTGAGGGGAAAATTTAAATTATATGACTTAAGGAGTATTCTAGATACAATAGCAATATGATCAAATATTTTATTTTAACATACAGAAAAAAACGCATTAGGATCATTTTGATATTGGATTCTTTATAAGGTATCTTTCACTTCTTTTGAAAATGGTGTCTCTCTCACAAAGAGAGTGAAAAGAGCGAGATAGAGCCTAAAATTACTCTTGGTAAGAGCAAGATAACAATATTTGAAACTCTCCAAAATAGAAAAAGAGAGCAAAAATCAAGATGGCAACTATTTTAAGTAATAACCCCCAAATCTATAGAGAATTTAGGTTAAGGTTCATCGATATAATCAAAATGTCTTATAAATTGTTTTCTCTGTGTATTTATTCATATTCTTCCTTATCTATTTTAACCAAATCTCAATCAATATCTATAAGGAAGATTTATAACCAACTGTTCCCAAAATCATTAAACGTTTTCTTTCTAAAACAAATTTATACTTTTTAAGATTCTGTGATTCTGAAACACCCAAGAATCGTCAAGTTTTTATAAGGCTTACCTAATGTACCTCACTTAATTTCCTACTTAACAGTACTGCCTAGGCACCCCGATTTTTTCCCAGTGCAGCCACTCACAGTTGCATTGGTTTGCAGGAGCTGCCAGTAACATTTACGCCGCTGGGAGTGTGTGTGCTCAAACATTTTCCCACACTGACCGGGACACTGCAGAGGTATATGTATACGTAGCCATAGCTATAAATTGCACCAGGACCTTTACTCACCGCGCCTGTGTGCGTGGAGTGTTTGCCTGTGTGTGGGTCAATATTTTTTCATGTTAATTCAACTTGCATGGGTGCGCCACACGGGGGGCGAATGTGTGATGGTGATGAGGCGAGTCCTGGGTTCGGACCCCCTGGAATGTAAATCAAGGCGGTCCCCCAGTCCGAATCAGATTCCGCATCCGAATCCCAATCCGTATCTCGAGACTCCTGCTCTCTTTCGCCTTCGCTTTAACTTTTGCCCCCTGGACCTGGTAAAAAGTTTTAATGGAAATGCTTGAAATTAAGTGATCAATTAACATTAATTGCCGCATGCAGGGCGAAACTTCATAAAAACGCCCGGTCCTAGGTGATTAGATTAAAGACAAAGGATTGACCCTTTGAAAATCAAAAGTTTCCATGGCCAGCGAGCCCAAACATATAACACTAAAGCCAACGATGAGCGTTACGATGTTACCGGCTAAATTGCCAATTAAGATTTCCAGCGATACTAGCCGTGCAAAACTGAAAAGACCAAGAAGATGGCCAACTGGAAATTAGTAAGTCATTAAAGGGCCAGAGGAGAGAGCATCCTTAAAGTCCTCAAAAGGGGGCGCAAAAGGTGCGCGGGGGCGTGGCCGTTGTGGGAGACAGAGCAGCTGACAGGCTGACGTTTGGGTAACTAATAGGCCTTATTTGCATGTTAATTGCTCTCGACTAAGTCAACACCAACAGGAGTGGCAACAGCAGTAGGGTAAACGATGGCATAAAAGTATTATAATAACAGAAGCACAATTTTCCGGGACAGCAAGAATAGCGAGGAGCTGAGGAAAAACCCGGACAGACTGAGGAGCTGGGAAACAAACTCACGTTTTGCATTAATTTTCAGCGCAGCAGCGGCGAAAAAGTGTCGCCCAAAAGTAGGCAACACTCCTCTAATGAACTCATAAAATTCACCAGCCCAATAAAATTATGCTGCCATTTTTGCGGTACCACCAACGTATATATGTATATGTTACCAAAACCACCACATTGTAACCCAGCATTGATGTCCCTTTGTGTCTTTGGCTGATAAATCGCTGGCATCACACTCCCTGATTTTGGCCATAATTGTTTGTACTTCGCTTTCGCAGCGCACATGCTGCGCCACTCTCGTATTTCACAGCCAGCCCGCAAACTATTTGCCTAATGACAACACATAAAGCAGCGTGCCACATTTTCCACAAACCCAAATAAATAAATACTTTTTCCCCCCTCTTCCGCCTTCGTTTGCCATTTATTTTAATTTCATTTTTAGAATCTGCATATATGCATTTCGCTATGCTATGTGGTTTTTTTTTTCCCCGGCAACCGGCAAAAGCGGATATAACAATTTCTCCAACTAACGCCATCAGCAGATAAACTAGCAAACGAAACTTTGGCATACATGTATGCGAAATTATGCAAAACTTGTGGCCAAGCTTAGCCAAAGCCGTATATTTACCATCGCCGAATATAAATAAAGTCGGCAGAAATGTATTGCGTTCTTGAATATATAATAAATGTATTTATTTTAAGTTTGCATTGAAACCCAAACGTAGAATGATAGTCCGAAAAATATAGATTGGTTATAAAAAATACTGTCAAAAACACTTCGACTTTCAAATTTTAAATATTTTAAATAAATAGAGAATTTTGTAATACATTTCTAATATGATATTTTCATATTATTTTTCAAAAGTTCGCTATTTTTTACTCGAATTGGAAGGGATCAAATGTCATTTGAGACCATTAGTTTGTTTGTCAGCATTGCATTGAAGACCAAACGCAACAAGATAGTCCAAAAAAATATAAATTGGTTATAAAAAATACTATCAAAAACACTTTGACTTACAAAACTTATATACTCTACCAAAAAAAGGCGGAAAAATAGGGTCTAAAAAGTTTGTAACACATTTTTAATATGATAGTTAAATATTATTTTTCAAAGGAACGCCTTTTTTCAAACGCTTCAAATGTCATTTTGTTTATCAGAATGTTTTTGCTTAGAATCCCATAAATATTTCGTTCCCCCGAAAAGCTTTTTTTTGCACCCACCCTACTATACACAATAAAAAATCGATTTATTTCAAAACCCCCTTTCATTTGGTGGCGAAACCAAAGCCTGTATAATTAGTAAATTATACTCAAAACCCACGAACAAATGCCATAATGTTCTCCAATTTAATTACTCATTATGATAATGCCGAGTCCCTTAATCTAATTATATAACTTTGACAACTGAATGAAAACGCATATGCAATTACGTTAAATCTGAAGCGAAAAAACAAAACAAATTAATTGAGCTGAAAACGCTAACCATTTTGTTAAATCGATCAAAGTTAATTGAAGTCAGTTGGCGGCACATTTGCATGTCATACATATTTAACAAAGGGAAAAACACTCGGCATAACTGAGTGCAACATTGGTGGAAATTAGCATAATGTCAACGCACACGCAACTTGCAACAATCAAAGAATTACCCCTCGTGTTGCTTAGCAATTTGCGCATACTTATGGAAATACACGATTAACAGTCGAAGAAAAACAAGGAAGAACGCTATAGTCGAGTACCTCGACTATCAGATACCCGTTACTCAGCTATAAAGGGACCAAGGGGAAATGGAGATATGCAAGCAGCAAAGCGAGATTGAAATGCGCCACCTACCGGCGGAAGACAAATTAAAGCGTTATGGGCGTTAGAGTGGGCGTGGCAAATTTTTTTTTGGGTCAATCGATAGTTATTGACGAGACCAATACAGTTCAGTTCAAATTTTGTATCTAGCATGAAAATTGTCGGCGCCACAGGCTTGGGCGGTTTGTGGGCGTTAGAGTGGGCGTGGCATATTTGCGTAACAAACTTGCGCTGCGCACAAGGCTACGGAATCTAAGTCTGAGATCCCAATTCTCTATCATTGATAGTTTCCGAGATATCCATGTTCATATTTACGATTTTTTGAAGTTTGTGGGCGGCTTGTAGGCGTAAAAGTGGGCGTGGCAAACTTTTTTTTATCAATCGATAGGTATTGATGAGAACAATACATTTCAGTTAAAATTTTTATTCTAGCAACAAAACTGTAGGAGCCACAGATTTGGGCGGTTTGTGGGCGTTAGAGTGGGCGTGGCACTCTACTGAAACAAACTTGCGCTGCGTAAGAAGCTCAGGAATCTGCACGCCAAATCTCAATAGCCTAGCTCTCATAGTTTCCGAGATCTCAGCGTTCATCCGGACAGACAGACGGACAGACGGACAGACGGACAGACGGACAGACGGACATGGCTAGATCGACTCGGCTAGTGATCCTGATCAAGAATATATATACTTTATGGGGTCGGAAACGCTTCCTTCTGCCTGTTACATACTTTCCGACGAATCTAGTATACCCTTTTACTGTACGAGTAACGGGTATAACAAGTTCATGAAACTTGAAAACATAATTGGAGCCTCAATTTGCGGCACACACGCAAGGTAAAAACAATTGCCGGGCTGTAAAGATTGAACGAGCAATACGACCATACGATCGACTTCAACACATCATATAAATAAACCATTAATTCCCGATGAAATGGAGAACCCTTTGCCACGTGCCTGGGAAAAAAGAACCCGGAATCACATGCAATAAAAAGTGTAATTTGTATAGTTAATATGTAAGCGAGGTGTGAAAGCCCATAAAATCAGGGATGCACGGATGCCACGTGCAAAACTCGGTGAGTTACACATATAATACTCAGCGAGCAGCTCTGGGATGCTAACTATGAAATAGTCATAGTCAAGTTTATCCTTATCTTTTACCGCAGGCCATGCCCATAAATTCACAAGTGCGCCCATTAACGCTCGAGTCCTGGCCAAAGTCCTTAAAGCATAAAAGCCGCGTCCATAAATTTGCCTGCCTAATACAATGTCGCCTCGGCCAGCGAGCATAATGGCCTAAGTAAGCGGTTAACACTTGCGGAATGGCGGAAAACTCCTGGAGGAAAGCCCAGACAATGGCTTTTCTCGGTCTCAGCCGCAACTTCGGAAGACTCCATTAAGTTGTCAATTGTAAGGGAGCAGCGGTGAAATGAAATTGAAACGAAAAAAAAAAATAATGTATATATCTTTATAGTGCGGATATATATATATATGCGCATATCGGGGCTGCCTCGTAATTGAACTCTACAATTGTTGAATTTACTGCAATTTTATGGGCTTCTGTGGACGCAAATTGTTCGCTCGCTGATTGAAATAAATTGAAGCTTAATGCCAGCGAATATTGAAAAAGTTTCCTCGATTTAATGGTCCCCGTGATTGAATTACGTATACGCGGTGTGTGTCCACGGCCAGAAGCCAGCCGCATTTATCATAAAACTGGGCTCCATAATTACATGGATATGGCCAACAGGCAGTAGTTTCACATTCAATCAGTTGGAAAACTGCACACCTAAACAATCGAGCTACAGAACCATTGAATGCCCATGCAACTCCGTGTAAACAATTGTGCTCATAAATTAGCGTGTTATGTTAGTTTTTCGGGGGTAATCGCTTTTCGGCAGAGCTTTGTTTTCCCCAATTTCCCCCATTTTATTCGGTTGCATGCCACACGAGACGGGCGAGTTGAGTGCTGCCATGTGCATGCAGCTGAATGCATTTCCCGGGAAAAGGGAAACGGGAAACGGGCATCGGGAATCGGAGTTGTTTCTATCCGAAAACCCTCCGGTTATTTTTTGGGCTGGCTCAGCGGATGCCGTAATGGTCACATAATGAAACAAATGCCATACAATAGGTCATTAAGCGAGGCACGAGTGCATAATGTCACATTGCTGTGGGCCAATAATCGCACATTCGTAAATAAATGAGGGAATTTTGTAAACATTTTCCAAATTTTCCGAGGGGATTTTAAGGTCCTTTACAGTGACACTATCACACCTTTTAAAGAACTCATGTTTGTATATTACAGTTTTCTAGGAACATTATGGCACATTATTTAAGCACTTTCTTGATTTTTGCTAACCTGACTGGAATTATTTTAAAGATGATTGAATATATAGGCTTATAATATGTTGTCATTTCTTTTTAAAATAAATCCAGTCACTTAGTCAAATATACATAAGGCGTTTATTGAAATCATTTTCGTGTTTCGTTTTTGGGTTTTAAAACCACTTTTCAATTTATTTTAGGTGTCTAAAAGAATGCAGTGAATTCAGGATAGGCGTCTTTTTGAAATTCTGAGTTTTAAAATATTTTGTTGCATACTTTTAGTCACCTAAGATCCTAGTGACTTGCATGTAACCCCAAATATTTAAATAATTTTCCTTTCTTTTTTCAACATTTTAATGACTTCAATAGAATAGCATTTTTCCCATATATATTTTCTATCATGCAACACTTGTGCCCATTTTCCTTTTTTAATTTACACATCTTGCGACTTTCTCCTGCATAAAATGTGTGAAGGGCTAAACATTTATCTATTATCCTTCTTCATTTGGCTTTCATCTTAATCTAGCATTACTTGTTGTATTTCCCAGCCTGCTCAACAATTTGTGGTCCTTTTTGTGGCAGCTGGAAAAGCGCATTGCCTGCCACGTTCTCCTTTTGTTTTTCTTGTTTTAATTAAAAATGTGCTCGCCTGCTTGTGCTTTTGTGCTCGATGCTCGGTGCTTGGTGCTTGGTGCTTGGTGCTTTCTGCTTTCTGCTCGTAAAGCGAATGGCAGGCGACTTCCGACTGGGATTAAAATCAATGTCCTGTTTTCTGTCGCTCTCTGACTTCTGAATGCCACCCACCACCCATTCACGATCTGTCAAGGCTGAAGAACTGAAGAACTGAAGGACTGAAGGCCGAAGGACGAAAGCTGAGGCTCTGAGGTTGAGGCTGCTCCGAGGCTGCAACACTGAGGAGGAGACAATAAATTTCATATTGCCATAGGACATAAAAGGGCGTGTATAATATGCAAACACAATCAACGCGTCAGGACAGTTGCACGCAGGGGGTGGGGGGGTTGGAGAAAGGGGGTGGGAGAAAGGGGTCGCAATGAAAGGATCTTCCGCCCACACACGCATTCACATAACAATTCAAGTGAAGCACACATACGCAAATAAATGTAAGCTAAACTTTGAAGTGCCAGGCAGGCACATATTGCATATGTAATAGTTTGAGTGTGCGTGAGTATCTGTGTGTGTGCGTGTGTAGCTGTGTGTATCTGTGTGTGTGTGCATAAAGCAAAGCAATATAAAAGGAAATAAACCGGCGACAGGACTGCCAGCTCCACAAACTAAGCGAAAAAAGAATATGAGTGGAGTAGAATATAAAAAGAAAGCTAAAGGAAGAAAAATATGAAGAGCAAAAAAGTTTTTTATGTGGAGACGTGCAGAAATTTTTAATTTGCGGTTTGCCCGTACTGAATCCGCAGCTGAAACTAAAGCGGAGCTATATAGCCACGGCTATATGGCTATAGCTCTGCAGCCCCGTAGCTCTATAGCTCTGCTGCTGCGGATGTCAGTCGAGCACGCCGCTTATTATGATTTACATATTTTCTATGCGACTTTGCGAGCAGACCAAAGTTTTGCCCCGTTTTGCCCAGTTGTTGGGCTTCAAACAGTCGGAGATCCCGGGGCTCAGACAGAGCACAGTTTGTAATTAAAGTTCACGAGGTCAACATGGCATTCAGCATCTACACTCGATGGAGAGGCCACGCCGGCTGCCTTCGAGTCGCATTGTTGCTCGCTAGCCATTTTTATTGCATACACCCAGGCGCGCCAAGGCAGGATGGGATGGGAATGAAGGTGGGGATGGGATGAGGTGGAGATGGATATGGAGGCCAGCCGAAGGACCCGACCCCAGCAGCAAACGAGTTAAGTGCGCTATAAAATTTGTGGCGGCACTGGCAAAAAACAGTTCAAAAAGCAATATATTTCTTTAACTATTTAATATTATTATAAAACTATTAAGTATATTTATTATTTAAACCATTATCTGGGATTCCATTCATCAAGGATAACTCAAAACGTTCAGTAGAAAGCAAAATAGCAAAAGCAATCAGTAATCGCCAAAGAAACATGTGTGCTTTTATACGATGTGTGTTGTCAGTGTGGCGGCAGAGCGTCGGCAGAGAAAATCTCTATTTCATGGCCTGGTCCCCTAATGATAAAAACTGGATTAAATTAAAAGATTTTTGGTGTTTAAGAAATATTTAAAATTGTGCTATTATTAAAATAACAGATATAGCTCTATCAATATTTTATTAAGAATTATTTGCGCAATCTATAAAATTTTTATTAAATGAAGCGCTAATAGCAATTTCAAATTAAAACAAAAAATAAAATTTTGAGAAGCATACACAATTTATAAGAATAGAATATAAAATGTTAATTTTATGTTAAGTTAGCAAATTGATATACCTTATCAATTTTTTATAATATTGTTTTTAAAATGATAGAGATTCTAATAACAGCTTACAAGTTAAATTTTCTATTCTATTATTATACATTCTATATGCTTCACAATTCTTTTAAACGATTTTGTAAAGATTTCTGTAATAACTTAAAAGTAATATTCTTTATATTTAAAACATAAGAATAAAATATATTTTCAGTAGGTAGGTAGGTTTTTTCTCAGTGATCCTGCAACTGCGTTGACGTGCATACTTCAGACGCAGCTGAAGGAGCATCTGCGAGAAGCGAGGGAGAAAGGATAGTGCAAAGGAGTCTGGGCCATAACGCACCCAACAATGCGAAGTCCGCTTCCTGATCTGCCCCGCTCCCCCGCTCCCCTCCTCACCGCCTCCACCCCTCATTTTCGCCCCGCGGTGTCTGTCATTTGCATATTTAAATTGCAGCCAAGCAGATTGTCATCGGCTCGTTTAAAACGTTGATAAATGTGTGCCATAATTTTACGTTGCACGCACTCACTCATGCTCACTCACACACACACGAAGACACGCTTGCAGCGAACAGCATTTTAAATGCTCAACACGGCGTATGAGTAACATGCGGCTCCGGCATCTTCTTCAGCTGCCTCTGCCACTGGCGCACAAGCATCTTATGATTAATAAAGTTTTTCGATTTATTTCCGGCTCGCCTTCAAAACGGCACTCTTAACCAACGAGCTTAATCAGCTGTCGGCGTTTTGGGAAGGATATTACTAATCCAAAGTGGCTCACGGAACGCTTAGAGATTTAATCGACTGAAAAGTCTTTGAGCTTTATAAGTAGGAATATAAGTTATGATTATCTTTTGGTTCTCCAAAATTACAAAATTGTATCCTAGAATACTTAAAAACACATCTATCATTATTAATTAAGTAGTAGTATCTTGAAACACAAAGAAATACTTCATTCTAATATAATCTATATAGTCTATAAGTTTAATGGATACGATTGTTTTATAACCTAAAAAATGTATAACCCAATTCTTAGAACAGAACAAACGCAGGTCTTAAGAAAGTGAATTTTATAAATACCATTTAGTGGATAAAGTATTTTGAAAAAAGAGAGAGTTTTGTATTAATCTTTTCATAATTTCAAAAATCGTTTACCCATACAAGAAAACCTATTCTTCCCACCTCCCAACTCAACTGAATCAGCAGTTCTTGAGTTAAATAAATGTTAGGTATAATGCAGTTAGAACCCCGCACCTGGCCACTTTGGCAACTCATTCATCTCCCTCTAATAGAGTCTCAATGTGTTTGGCTTGGTCAGGAGGATATGGTTTGGTTCTGGCCAGGAGCTACGAAGCACACTTAGTTATGGTTTATTGTCCTACCAGCTCGAAGGAACCGCAACTCCGCAGGACTCGCAGAGAGCAAACAGCAAACTGGGTCCTGGGCAAACAGCCGGACTATGGACTATGGACCATGGACTACTCCCCTCGAAGGGAGATCCATGGAGTTAGGGGAGCAAACATGGGAGCCAACGCAGCTTGAGTAGCAGTCGGCAAACACACATCCCCCAACAAACACCCTACTCTGTGCACCCAACCCTCCTAAACACCCACCTTCCCCCTGCCGCATCATTCACAATTTGTTTCAATTTTAAATGCCTCGTCGTGGGCCCCACCCACTCAACCACCCAACGCCCACAGAAATGGGCGGGGCCGGCGATGGTGGGCAGCCATCGTACGTGTAGTTTTGGCGGGCACTGTGTGGGTGCCCTTGGCTGGTTGCGCATTTCAGTTTCAGTTTGAGTTTCAGTTTGAGCGCGCTCTCAAAAATTATCACAGAGAATGTTTCAGCGCCGCTGTCGAGTGCGAAAAGGTTGGCCCCGCACTTAAGCAATGTCAACGCCAGCAAAAGCTTCACTTTAAAAAAAATATTTAAAATATTTTACAAGGAACGAGGCAAATAAGTAAAGTAGTTTTTTAGGCCTGCAATGAAAATGTAATCTTTAGATTCCATAGGAATCTTGAGTATAGAAAAAGGTAAAATTTTTTTAATAGTTTTTTTAAAACTTTCATGTTGTTGTGGGACTACTTACATCATTTTTTATATTTCCCCCACCCGTGTTAAAAAGTGTATGTATTTTACATCAAATTTTTGATTTCTACGCGAGAACTTCTTTTTTATATTACCCCCAGCAGTATTTTAAATCGAGTATGCTCTTAACGACACGAAAAATATATACGTTTTGTCTAAAAAGACTAAAAAGATTTATTTTAAAACGATAAGGCGCTTAAAGAGCTGTCTAAAAAGTCTATATAATATTAATTTAAAACGGGCTAGGAGAACAACAGTACAAAAATTTATGGTAGATGTTTTCTTGTATACTTTTGTAAGCTTAACCCATTTAAAACAAAACAAAAATGGACTGTAAACTGTTATCAGGGCGTTAATTTATTCACCAACACCAACTTACTTAAGCATTGAATTGTTTTTTAGATCCTTATAATTTCCCAAAAACATTTTCCTTTGGAATATTATCTTAATAGAAATGTAATAATTAAATCAAAAATAAAAGGTTACACTGAATGGAGATCATAATCAGTTGTAACTTTAATAGTTATAGGTTTTATAACTAAGAGTTGCTACAAGTAATTGTTAAATATTGTCTCTTTCAAAGGATTTTGTTCATTATATTTTGAAGTTTATTTAGTAAATATCCTGGTAATATTATTTTAATAGAAACGTAATATTTAAATTATAAATAAAAGGTTAAACTGGATAACCAATTGAAATTTATACATATGAGATATATATCTTAGAGTTGCTATAAATAATTGTTAAATAGTGTCTCATTTAAAAGGATATTTTAACCTTCTACTGTGTAGTTTATTTTTTGAATACGCTGAATCTCATGGAATTTTCCCTCAGTGTTTTCCCACCCCTCCCCCAGCTGGCTGGCTGGCTGCCAGCGGAAGGAAGCAAGAAATAGCTGGAGCAGAAGCTGCCGCCGCGCCGAGACGATTCGTTGTCGCCCGGCATAAGCGTATTTGCTGAAAACGTAACGCTTGTTAGGACAGATAAGAGCGCACAGGATATATCCACTCGAGGCGAGGCGGCACAGGACCGACAGGATACCCCTACCAGTGATACAGAATACGGAGTATGGAGTACGGGAACCAGAAACAGAACCCAGAACCCAAAACCCGGAGACAGGGGCGGAGTCGCCGAGCTCAAGTGGGAGAGAGGCCATGATAAATGACATGTTTCATTTGACATTTTAACAAAGTGTTGAATTTTTGCTGCTTACTGCAAGCTCGTTGGCGCAACATGAAAAAGCGAAGTGAGCTGGGGGATCTTGGTACGTTTTTGCCACGTTCTTGTACTGCCGGGCATTATTTTTTACCCTGCCAGTTCCGCGTGAATTGTTTGCAAGTGTTAAATAAACCCAACCACCAAGAAGCCACCACCCATGGAAAATGTACACAGCAACGTGTAGTATACCATATATATATATATATATACCCCTGGCAACAGTATAATTTTTCAATCATGTTTGAGTGCTCTGGGTGGAGCTGAAACTCCACTCAAACAGTGCGTTCCGTAAGTACTTTTACCCCAAGTTCGCATTGATCTGGCAACCGTCAAACAATTTGGAAAACAATTCTTTTTACAGCCAGCGGATTGTGGATGACATATTGGATTGCTTTGGTTAAATTTTAATCGAATGGGTTGTGTTTTCACGTTTTCGGGGGCTTGTGTAAAAACCATATAATTCTTGGTTGAATCAAGCATTAAAAGGGGTTTTTGTGTTGGGAAAAAGTTTTTGTATTTCAAGGAAAATTTAATTTTAAAATTAATTGTACTCCATAAATTTTAAAATAATATTTCGAAAACCATTAAAAAAGGCAAATTAATGTTTACCAAGCTCAAACTTAATCATTTAAATTTAAATTTTATTTTTATTGATGATTTTTGGCAAAAGGTATAGATGTATTACTTTATTAAGCTTTAATTGAACTCAGACAAAAAATGTTGAGTTTTTTAGGTTTAAGGCAGTTTTTAAAATAAATTTGTGTCTAAAAATTAAAAAAACAGATTTCGAGAAGCATTTACAGAGGCCAATTAATTTTTTCCGAGGTCAACACTTAACCATTAAAATTTGTTTTTTATTTTATTGATGTTTTTTGGCAACGTAATAGGTGCTTTCTCTTTATTAAACTTTAATTGCTTTGAAATAAAGAACTCGGCGAAAAATGTTTGAGGTATTGAGCCAGCGAAATTCGCACAGCTCAACATTTTGTGTGTCCTGTAGCCGATAAAAAAGTTTGCGAAAAACACTGCGAAGCCCGCTGTGAAAAACTGCCACCCGACACCTTTTCCGATGGGTGGTGGCCCATTTAATGCACTTCAAATTGACAAGTAAAACCGCAAACATTTGCTGACCCTCAAAACGGGGAAAAAGCGCAAAAGGAAAATTCGTGCCAATGTGAAAAACGGTCGGACCAATAAACCAAAAAAAAAAGAGGGCTCACAAAAAGTGCTCATAAAGGGGGCCGAAAATAACACATACATCGCATAAAGAGGAGCCGCTACAGTTAAACTGTGCCAATACACACATGCATTTGCATATAAATGTATGGCGTGGAATGCAGAAAGAAAAAGGACCCAAAAGGGCCCAAACAAAGGGCACAAAATACTTTTAAAATGGCAAACAAAAAAGTGCAAACATTTAAGCGCACGGCCAACCGAAAGCCGGCGAAACTGAAATGCTGCCAACTCACTAAAAATGTTGAATGATGAAAATAAAAAATGAAATGTAAAAAGTAAAAAGTAAAAAATGAAAAATAGGGCGGTCACGCGCACGCACAAGGGCGTGGCAGTCTGCGCCTGTGTCTGAAACAAAGCCAAGCCATAAAAATAAATATAAATTTAACAATTTTTCTTTTTCCCAACCATTTTTGTTTGTCCGCTGGTTGGCAAAACATTGTGTACTGTAAAAAAAAGAATTAGTCACAAAAGTGAATACAATGATTGAAGTAACGTAGTGATTTAAATGTTAAATTTATATATTGCAAAAAAATTATACAAACAAAAATTTTAAAAACTAAAAGATATACAAATATTGCTCTTTAAAAAACTCTAAAATCAAAAGGTTAATCTTAACTAAACAGAGCTTATTAAAAAATGCAAATAAATTAGATATGAGATTTGTTGATGAATTAAAAATTCAAATGAAGTGTGAATCCAATGGGGGTGGTATAGAAATCCCAAGGTTTTTGAAAACATTGAAAAGGCATCTAAAAGTATGCAATGAAAAAAGGAACATCACATTTCTGATGGCATTCATAGAACCCTTGAATTGTAGCCTACTTTTAGGTACCTTTATCAGTGCTTTTATTATATTTATGATTTCTTTTTCACCCCTGATTAGTAAAGGTTAAAATTAATTAGGATATTAAGGATCTAATCTATGAGTAAGTAGTAAATAGTGAAAATAATTGTATATGTGCTAGTATAGATATAGTTTTTTAAGAATTTTATAATTTTACTTTTTTTTACCAGTGGAGGGAAAAAGGAACAGCATATATCGGAAGGTATTCATAGGACCCTTGATTGTAGCATACTTTTAGGTACCTTTATCAGTGTTATTATTATATTTATGATTTCTCTGTCACCCCTGATTGGTAAGGGATAAAAGTAAATAGGATATCAAGGATCTATACTACTACATAGTAGGAAATGCTACTAAATGTACTAGTATAGATATAGTTTTTTAAGAATTTTATAAATGTACTTCTTTTTTACCAGTGCAGCATCTGACACTAGCTAACTGTCCACAGCAGGAACAATTTTTTTCTTCTTTTTTTTGATCTTTTTTGGCTGTGTGTGTTTTGTGGGCGGGACGGTGACGGTGTTTGGTGTCTGAGGTCAGGAGCCCACCGCTCACCTGGACGCCTCTTTAGCGACGGGCGGTGGACGTGGACGTGGATGTGGATGGCGCTTGACAATGCTCCGTCGCGTCTGCCTGCGTTTTTATGAATTATTTCGTAATAAATTTTCGAAAACTGTTTTTTCGTTTATGCAGCAGGGGGTGTCACCCACACACACACTCACACACTGACACACTCACGCACACAATAACAAAATTTAACGCCGCATTGAGTGTGTTGAAAGTTTTTTGAGGTGGGTGGCTGGGTGGTTGGGTGGTTGGGTGGTTGGCTGGCATTGCTGCGGTTTTGCTCGCATGCCAAAGAGAAAAGAAATCCAGCCAGGGCTGCACAACTCAAATATTTAAATTTAATTAACTTTATTTACCAAAGCCCGTCTGCGGCAGGCCGAGCTATTAAATTACAGGGATGAGATGGAAAAGGCAGAGGGGGCGCCCAATTCCCCGGGAGTGTGAAGTGTGTTTATCCAACAACTTTGCGTCAATCAAATCGAAGCCATCGTAAAAATAGAATGAAGACGAAATCTTCGAGAAGGCGGAAAGAGCTCCAACCACTTCCGGCGGAAGTGAAATTTAGATCCCCCTTTACCATTCTCGTTTACGATATCCAGCTGCTAATTTAGTGCAGTTGGGTCGCCCGGCCGAATTAGCATTAGAATAAAAATGCGAACTCTGTTAAACAAATAGCCCCGAAGGGATCCCCGGCTAAGGATAAGTTATCCCTTTTGTCATAAATGTGCGTTTCGTAGACATTTCCAAATTGTAATACATCCGCTGGCACACTCAATGGGGGAAAATGGTTGGGGGAAAATGGGAAGTAAAAGGGGAAAAGCTGGGGGGGAAAAGGAAAAGTGAGCCGCATATGCGGGGCATTTGTTTAACTGAAAACTGTAGCCGGAACGGAAACGGAAATATATGCTGTCAGCATTTTATTTGTTTGTGAGTGCGTGATTTTTATGCTTCTCTGGCCAGGGCAAACAGGGCCGAGAGCTCAGAATCCAGAGACCCGTTGGCTAAAAGGGCTGCAAAATAATAAAAGAAAACGGCCAAGGCACGAACGGAAAGCGGAAAGCGACTTAGCAAAATGCGGTGGTTTGCTGTCTGGGGCTGTACACCCTACTACACCCTACTGCTACACACTGCTGGCACACAATAGCCATGGCCTAAAGCATCACTTTGTTAGCCGCCATTTGTGGAAATTGTTTATGCGAGTGGTTCTGCTGCTGCTGATGCTGCTGGCGCCCAATGAGCAAAATCCCAGTCCCTAGCAATCTAGAGTACACCAGAAGAAACATTAGGATTTATTTTAAATGGTTGGGGGTCACGAAATAAAATGGGCTAGCAGTTATGGGACAAAATAAGAATTCTCTAACTTTCTTGAAAGCCTACCTAAAATTTAGAATATCTTATTATAATGTAATGAATTTTCCATCCCTATCCATTGCTTAATTTCCATTAATATTATCAGTAATTTTCTTCCTTTACAATATTTTTTTAGCACTTAAATTTTCACCGATGTATCCCCATCTATTAGAAAGCAAAAAAAAAGTTTAATATTTATCAAAATTAAATAATCTAAAGGAAGGTAATCATGAAAGTCTCTGCATAAGCTAAATAAATTTTTTAAGTATAGTACTATCTTCCTTGAAAATAGATGAGTTATTATCCCTTTTTAATATGTACAGGATTGGCCAGTTCCTTTGCTTAATTTTATTTTAGTTAAATACATAGGTTAATCCTACCTAATAATATTTTTTAGTCCCTCTAGTTTATCTAAAGTGTGTCTAAAGACATTCTTCTTCCAGTTTTTGAAGCTTATGGTAATCAGAATATTCTTTGCATCAATTAAACAAGTTTTAATCACGAGTACTCTAACATTCTCATTTTATTATGTAATATGAGATGAATATATAAGATATATTCCAATTATATTTTTCTAACTCCTCCATTTTCCTCCGTGTGCCCAAGGCTTGTCCCCTTTTTAGTGTCCCAATGCCTGGCCAAGAATTTTCAGTCCTGGCAATCAGCAATGCAAATGCGCCTTGCCATGGATTCCGCAATTAAAGTGGCGCCCAACGCCCAGCGAGCCGAGCTAGTGTGAAAGCTAATAAATGCTCATACGCCCCGTGGTCTGAAGTTTTTGCCTTCGAGGAAGTGAAGTGGCGACTTGGTCTCATTGTTCCCCTTCGGGCCGTGTTGCATTCACATAAATAACTGCGACTTGAGCCTGGGCGTGTGTAGACAGCAGATAATGGTCAAGTTGCTAGTTGGTAGCACAGAGTGAGCGGCAGAAATATTGTTTCCGCTTTTTGTTTTCATAAATTACACCGCATAAATTGCGCATTCAATTGTGTGTGTAAAAAGGCCAAGAATGAGTGGGTCTTTGGCTTTACGATGTTTTTATTTACTTGGCCCAGAGCCGGCGTCGTTTGGGCCATGTTTGCTTTCGTGTTTAACCCGCATCTACAATTCAATTGATTTTCAGTTTCTCTTTCAGTTGCTTTTAGCCATATACTACACACTCCGTACACCATACACCATACTCCAGTCATTTGTAGAGTGCTCTGGCCGAGGTGTTTGGCCAATAAATTGCGCCCAGTGTGTGTGTGTGTGCCTTTGGCTTTTGTTATTGTTGCTAAATATGCGGCAGGTGGCAAAGTTTAATAATGAAACACATAAATTGCCAAAGGTTAGCACCTCGCCGAGAGCCACTAGCCCAGCTCGATTCAACTGGAAGTGGTCGCTCGTTGGGCGCCAGTCGGTAAATAACTTCAGGTGGTTGGTTGGCCGTGTGTTTCTGTGTCTCTTTGCCTTTGCCAGTTGATGTTGGCTCAGTAAATTAGCACCTAGTTTATTATGAAGCTTGACCCTTTCCACCGAAAGTTGAGAAAGTTCGGTCAGTCCAATTAAAATACTTTACCCTAAAGTTGACACATTCTCGGGGCCCAGGGTCAATGGCGATATATATCCCAGTAATCTGCATTTCTGCGACAGCTATGCATTTATTCACTATGTGTCGCATGGCAAAGAAACAAAGAAAGTTTCTACGAATTATAAACACATTTTTGGCTGCAAATCCAGTCTAGACGATATAAATCAAGATGCAAGATGCCCTCGAGTGGGACAGCTGGAAATGAATACATTACACAGGACACTGAGTAGGACTTACGCACAATCAATCAAATACTTTAGCTGGCTGGGTTATTCAAATACTCATGCCTCATCGACTGGTTCTTTCATAAGCCCCATATCATGCACTCTTTATCCCTAATCATCTGTGAGTCAAGCGATTGGCATTCGAGTGCCATTGAGTCGCAATTATGGGTCCACTTCAGTGTGCACATACACGGCGTATACGTAATATCCAGATCAACAGTGGCATTACAGTGACCCTCGTAGCGTGCAATTTTGATGGCTTCGCACTCGATGTGAATGCGAGTCCCCATTTCCCATGCATGTCCTGTCGTCCTGCGGTTGCCAGCTGCAAGGATAATACTTCCGCCCGATGTATTTGCACATCCGTGGTGCGGGTGTAGTTTGCATTATTTGTTAATCAGCTTGTTTGCTTTTATGCTCTCGATACGATGCATTCGCATTCACATTCGCATTTGTTGGGGGTTAGGTGGGGTAGACTGCCCCCATTGTTTGCTCTTTGCACAACTTATCTGTGGCATTATGGAGTCCATTAAAATCGCAAACGATGACCAATAGCAGCACCTGCTGTGCCAACCAGTTAGGCCAAGGTAAATGGTCCACCAACCATTGTTGCGGAGTATTAAAGTAGAACAAAGGCATACCAGGGAAAATACATTTGTTAAATTGATATTCATATCGGTCTTTAAAAGCAGCTTAAATTGCTCGATAAATTGGCAGGGCAACCATATTATTTTCATAGCTGAATTTATATTTCCAAATTGAATATTATTATTAACAAATCAGCATTCATTGGTTTATTTCGAACATTAATTTTCAGATATATATAAATCCTGCTGCTTTGAAGCTTATATTCCACCCATGAATAATATTAGATACCGAATGGTAGTTTCATATTTAATTAAATTCACATTACCATCGACAGCCATCTGCCGCTGATTATCACAGAGGTTTTCCCACAACTCCTACTTGTACAAATTTGTCAGATATTTATGTTACTTTATTTTTCACACACAAACACAAAATTATAGACGAAGCAATAGCCTTATTTAGGAGTACATTTTGTGGTCGAGTTGCTGGAAAGTTCGGTCCCCTAACATTTATTGCTTTATCACTTGGAAATTCTGGTCCACACTAATCTATGACCATGTTGTCATTGGCTTTGGCCATAATTCTCCAATGCTGGCCCAGGATATGGCAGCGTTAATAGGATAACAAATGACAATTGTTGTTGATCGCGGTAATTTGTTTTGATTCCTCGGCGAGAGCAAAAGTTTCACATATAATCGAACAACTGCCAATGTCCCGCAAATACTCGTTATAATAATGGCAATATTTGGTTAAAGTAACTAACAAAGGACTTTGTTGGCCGTAAGCATGTGTGTGTTTCCCCGACTTAGCCGCAAAATCCGCTTGTTGTCATACCATTTGCCGTTTTATCGACAGCCGTAATGAAACAATCATAATGTATGGCGCTGGGGTATACCATATATGTATTTATCGTATATAAGTTCGCTGGGGGATTTGCAGAATTGTGCGCCTAAGTGAAATGCTTTTGTTGGGCTCGAATTAACGAGATTGCTGCAAAATTCTCGTCTCGAGCCAAGACGATGGAGCAGCTGGCAAACATCCTCGTCAATGATTATGGATGCCTTGGGCGGCTGGCTGGCAAGCTTAGTAATTACATGTCAGGTGCCTTGTAGCCCACACCCACATCCAAACCCAGAACCTAAAATCCCAGCCCAGGCCCACTCTCGAAATTAATTTCCTTGGCCCACTAAAATCTAAACGATAATGCGAACAATTCGATAAGCTTGGTTGGGCGTCGCTTGGGCGTGGCAAATCCGATTTTAAGCCGGGA
The DNA here is from genome assembly GCF_014743375.2 of Drosophila subpulchrella. Lineage (NCBI taxonomy): Eukaryota > Metazoa > Arthropoda > Insecta > Diptera > Drosophilidae > Drosophila > Drosophila subpulchrella. Next base: position 17,494,142 of record NC_050611.1, read on the forward strand.
ATCCCTTTCCCAAGTGCGATGCCATGATTAAACCCACTCCATTGCCCCCTTAACCCCTGTTCTCTCACGCGGTCGCTTTCAATGTGTGTATTTAACCCGAGTGTAACGGAATTAAGCACACCCACTTGCATGGCACTGAACTAAGCGAATCGAGAGCCACCCACCCATCCATCCACCCACAGCAGCCCGCAACCCACGCTCCCAAGCCCCCGAAGCAACAGGAAACGCAACCACACTGGGAGAAAATATACTGACTGGAAAGGGAACAGATTTGAGCCCTTAACATTTACCTAACTCATTCCTTAATGCCAAGAATTTAATACCACTATTTTAATTTTAATACAATTAATATCTCGTGATTCTTGACTGCTTCCATTTGTTATACAAAATTAAGAAGATCTGAAGTAAGAAGATATCTTTTCAATCAAATATTTATAAGGAACCGCACGAAAAATCTTCATAGTATTGATATTAAGGAATATGCTAGTAAAAATTCCGAAATATATGAATAGTATTAATGTATCATAAATTGAAACGATTATAAATGTGAATATAAATATAAAGACTATTCAAAATATCAAATTTGCCAAAAATATGTAAATAGTCAAATAAGTAATTCGGACCTCTTAATTCTACATACATAAGAAAATACAAAAAATCCCCCAAGTTATAAAAGCGTAAGCTTGTTTTTATCAGTTTGTGAAATAAATATGCAAGTAGATAAGGAATTATATATCATGTTGTCTTAAATTTTAAAACAACGAGAGTCTGCCATCAAAAATGATTGTCGTATAAAGAATTTATTGTTTATAGAATTATCAAAATACTCAAAAACTATCTGTATTGGTAATGAGTATTTATAGAACATTTAACAATTAACCCTAATTTCTATCCAAGTTTATGGCAATCCCAAGTAATTTTGCAAATATTATTAGACCGCTGCCTTAATTACACATATACAAAAACACCCTTATAGTTAAAGCTACCTATTCACAACTTGAACTTAAGATTGTCTTAGGGTTTTCAAGTAGATTTAAGACCTGTCGTTATATAACCATTTGAGGGGTAAACTACTAAGTTATTGCAGTGCAATAGTGATGGTCGTATTTCCTTGGCAGCCGGAACAGCGAGCTGCTGACAGACCGCCGAGGGTGCTCGATGAAATGGCCTTGGTTCTGGCTGTGTGTGCGGTTTCGACCGCATGAGCACATGCCGAAATGGCTCTTCGATTTGGCCAACTGGCGGCGTTTAACTGGCTAAATAGGGTGGCAGCGGCAGGTGAAAAGTGGGCGGCTGAATGTTTCGGCAAACTAAATGCCTCAGCAGGAGCATCAGCTGGGGAGCCTGGCTTTGCATATGACAAGGCGCAGAACGCACAGCAGTTCAGGAGAACAACAGTTCAAAGTTCAGCGGAGTGGGCCAACGTTGCGTATACGCGATGTTCGATGTGCGATGGCGATGTGCGATATCCGATATGCGTTATGATATGCTATGTGAGTGCCCGTGGGCAATTGCAATGCCATACGTCCTTCCGTCCTTTCGTCTGCCTGCACATGTTGAAACGTGTTAAATTTATGGTTTGATCTGGCGCCCCGGCATTGCCAATATGCCATTGCCAAGCTGCCAGTTAACCCCAGTATTTATGGCCCAGACGTGAGCACATGTGCCAAATCTCTGGTACTAGCTGAATGATGAGACCATATCAGAAATATGACTTACAGAACTTTCCCCCTCCGGGAAGCTCATTCACCTTTTTCTGTGAGTCATGCGAGAAGCAAGTGCAACTGCAAACTGCATCGGCAATTACTGCAGCTCACGTAAAAATCACGTAAGTTTAAATTCACTTTAACATCATTAAGACAAAGTGCGCACATTGCTGCGGTTCTTTTTTGCGGTTTTCTGGTTGAAAGTCTGAGGTGGAAAAGACCAGGGAAAAGCCGTGGGAAAAGGCGGGGGGTAAAGAGTCTAATGAAAATTTAAGTGGCGCATGCTTGATTTAGCAAATGAGCCAACCAGCCAGCCAGCCAGCCTCTTTGCTTTTGTGTGTCCGGACTCGAGACTCGGGTCTTCAGACCCTGGAGTCTAAGTACTCCAGTCGAGAGTCGAGAGTAGAACCCTAGCCGAAAATAACGTAATTTTCGAATTAATTAAATGCCGCTTATGGAACTCCAAATTGCTGGCTCTGCAGTTACGCCGTTGTATCGTGTGTTTATTACCAAATCGAGTGGCTGGATGGGGGCCTAAAAGGTTTTCCCGCTGACGATCCATAAATCTGCTTATAAGCAAGCCTAATCTCTGGACCCCCTAGTCTTTGGACCCACTGTGGTGCGCCGTTTCGAATGCAAAGGATGTCTGGTGGTGGTGGATGCTCGTTGCCACTCGGCGGAAGTTCGGACTGTCTCATCTCAAGGCTGGTCATAACCTTTGACCCATTAAGATAAGCGACGACCGTAAACGTGGCCAACAAACAAAGAGGCGAAAATGAATTATTTGGCCGGCCAGTTGGCTTTCGCCCCCAGAAAGCGATAAGTCGTTTAGCAGGGGGGTACACCCTTACAAAAGGGCGTCCCTGATTTCTCATTTCAATACCAAATTTGGTCCAATGTATTCCGAAATCTTTAAGAAGTCATCTGTGATGTTTCCACGTAAGAGATTAGAGGTCAAACAAAAAATCATTATGTCGTTTTTATAAAATTGGAACAAGTAAGCTGATTTTATTATTTGGGGCAATTCTGAAATTTAAAAGAACTCATCCACCAAGTTATCACATATAAGATTAGAGATTATATAACGAATCACACTTTATAAATGTTTTTACATCCATTTGACTCTGAGCTAATTTTGTATGATTATTTAAAAAATAATGATATATGTGGTAATCCATGTTTTTATTTATAATTAATTATAAGACACGTACATTTTTAGTTGAAGTACAAATTTTAAAATTACAATTCAAGTAAGCTATGAAGTATCATTTTCTAATGAACTAAAAACTTTTTTTTTTTAGATTATAATCCACAGGTTCCCTAAATTTCTCCCTGTGCAGAGTACTCTCATTAGAGCCTGCTAGCAAGCTAAGCCATTCTTCTCGTTTTCCCCACCCATATATCTCGGCCAAATCCGAATCGAAATCAAGCCCCAAATCGAAATGCAAATCATTATTTTAGCAGCTGGAACTGAAGCAGCAGGAGGTGGAAAGCTGGGAAAATCTGGGAAATCGGGGAAAATCGGGGGGGAGGGTTGGGAAATAGGGAGATGGTGGACAGCGACTGCAGGCGAACGTGCCATGGGCTAGTCCACGTCTCATTGCGGCACATTTCGCATAAGTATCGCACTCAGAGAACTTATTGATGCGCATAAATCAGTGGAACTTGCCCCTGGGAAAGGGCCGGAAAATATAGTGGGAAAAGGGGAAAAGTGCGGGGAAAATCGTGAGTAGGACATGCAACTCTCTGTGCATGCGAAATCACTGCAGTAGAAAATTAGAAAATTTTCGGTACTGGCTCAGACAGAAAAGGCAGACAAGATTGGGTTACAACGGAAGCTATATCTTCTTATGCATAGGGAAAAATAATAATTTTTCTTTATAAAGATATTCTTAACTTTTTGTAGTGAACTATGTTCCGATTTTATAAAAAGAAACTGCCTTGAAATGGAAGCAAAATCTATTCTAATGACTTTGGTCAGTTTTAATATTTTAAAATGCATCACAAATTTATCTCAGTGTCCTATCATCCATCCCTTTCTGACCGCTCTCGCAATCCCATTCACACGTAAGTGCAAATCGCATGCCGAGTGCAACATCTGTGGCATCCAGAAATGAAGTCATACAGAATCGCAGCCACCGAAAACGTGACAACGCCGCCAAAACGACAGCAACAGCTGAAGAACTTGAGCGACATCTCGTAACCGGCAAACTGGGTTTTCCCAACCTTTCACCACCAACCCCACACCCCCCCCCCCGGAAAATTCCCTTTCCCACTACCAGTGCAAATTGCAATTAACGTTGGACGCTCTAATTAGCTCAAACCATCCCGGAACGAGCTCGTTGACTAAGCTTTGAGTGCATAATTAGCCAAAGACCCGCTCCGAAATGGGGAAGGTGTACGGGAATGCTTCGCTAAAATATTTTTAAACATCACCTACTTAGCAGCCAATTAGCTGGGGGTAGGTGAAAAAAGCGAGCGGTGGCATCCAAAAGGCGCCTTATCAATTACCTGTATCATCAATCAAAGGCTCTTTGCAGGTGTAAAGCACCCGAAATAGCTACAGCTTTGCGGGGCTTTTAAATGGTGTGTGGGGGAGCTAGTGTGTTGCTGGCAAAGATAATTTATAAAGAATAAAAAAGAAAGGCAAACGGAATGACAAATGAAATACAGCCGGCAGGTGAGAAAGATAACCCGAACATAAGTACTATTTAAGCGAAAACAAGAAGACAATAAATGGGGAAATCATTATAAAAGGGCGACAAGTAAATGCTCTTACAAATTTTTAAAAATAAAAAGGTTTAAATCATCATAACTGCAATTATTTCTTTTATTTAAATCAATTTATAATGCCTTATATAAATACCATTGAAGTCCAATTGAAATACCATTCAAATAACATTTAAATACCATTGAAATACCACTGAAAAACTATTGAAATACCGTTGAAGTATTATTGAAAAACAATTGAAATACCATTAAAATACCATTGAAATACTATTGAAGTACCATTGAAATTCCATTTAAAATCCATTAAAACATCATTGAAATACCATTAAATTTCCAATGAAATACCATTGAAAACCCATTGAAATACCATTGAAATATCATTGATATATCATTGAAAAACCATTGAAATACCATTGAAATATCATTGATATATCATTGAAATACCATTGAAATACTATTAAAATACCATGGAACACCATTAAAATACCATTGAAGTACCACTGAAATACCATTAAAATACCATATAAATACTATTTTAATATCATTTAAATACCATTAAAGTGTCATTTAATAACAATTTCCGAGTAAATAACCCTTCACAACCCTCACTTTGCCATCTTACTTTGCATATCATAAATGCAATTGATAGATAAATTCGTCTGTACACGTTTCCATGGGTTTTTAATTCACTGGACTGCATAAAAACCGACCAGCTTGGCATATGAGTATCTCTCAAATTAAATGTGACGAAAACAGTTAAAAACACGCATACATTAATGAGGCGGGGGCAGTCGAATGGCAAAACCAATTTGGCCTCGAATGCCACATGGAATAATCAGTACATAAATATCTCCCTCTGCAGCCTTGCAATTGATGCAACCACAGATGGGCGGCATTTGTGATATTTGCATTGCGCTGGCATATTTTCCACTCACACTCCATTTAAAAATAACTTTTAACTTGATTAAAAAATGGCAAGGAGGCGTAAGGCAACGGAAACGGAAGTAGCACCAGGAGCAAAGTGAAATCTTGTGCAATTAACTTAAAGCCAACTTGACTTGGCCAAAGGACAAGGACGGGCAAGGACTTGGAGGCAGAAAAGGATCCAGAGATGGGGGTGGTGGAGGAGGTGGAGGCGGTGGTCCAAGGAGGTCAGCCTCGCTTCAAAAACTAATTGACATCGTTGCTCTGGCAGCCGCTGACAGCTGGCGCTGAGAGTTCTCCTTGGGATCTTGCCTCATTCCGGCCCTCATCCTGCCAGTTTTTCCCACTATCGCCCATCTACTCAAGTTTCTTGTGGAAGGCTCGCAAATATTTTCACAGCTTTCGACTCGCTTTTTAGCCACACAGAGCAAAAACAGAAATCAATTAGCATGTCTCGAACTTCTCTAATGGAGAGTTAAGTATAAGTAGCCTCCCTACTTGGTGACAAGAAGTTAAATATTTAAAATATTATTTTTGAACAGCTTTGCTAACTAAATCCAGAAAGATATTCCAGAATGATATACCAGAAATATATACCAGAAAGGTATACCAGAAAGATACGCCAAAAAAATATACCAGAGATATATAGTTCTAACCGCTTTAAGTAATTTAGTAATAGTGTTAGTAAAATGCAAAAAGTAACTTTTATATTTAAGCATAAGAACCGGATAACAATATTGTGTAGGTTTCATAAGTTTTGAGTCTAAATAATTTTTAACTTGATCTTATACTTTTTTAGACAATTTTGATTTTATCGTAAAAACCTTTCTGATCTTTCAAAGTCAAATTACTTTGCTTATAGCTTTTTAAGAACACAACTCTTTTAAAGAAAAAAGTAGAAGTTGTTAAACTTTTACTATTCGTTGGAATTGGTTTACTTAAGGAATATTTTAATGTCGCTTACATAAGTTTCGAGCTAAAGGCTTGATATATTTACAATAGTACACTAAATCCCTAGATGGACACATCATAAATTGCCATATATATAATAAATTTTATTTACTACGTCATGTTTAAACTTAGCCCAGGTCAGGCTTATCAGTAAAGTCAATATAATTGATAGGCCTGAAATGTTTATTAATGTAAGCCGAAAAAACCACACCCACCGCTAGCAAATATACATATCTACAGCCTTATCGCAGCATGTTACTACCCCAGTCACAGTGGAGTGTCAAGAGTGTAATCTGATGTTTTAAAACACCACTGATAGGATGAAAAACCGAAGAGGTCTTAACATTTTTTTCCGTGCACAACGATTCCCACAACTCGTTCTCCCTTGGCAGTTTTAATTTAATTTTACACCGAATTCTGCACCCTGTCGTGACCAACATCGTTCGTTGCAGGCGCCAATTTTCGCGCGTCCTTTTGCGGCCGCACTGCAGGATCAGAATGGAGAGTGGAGAAATGAGAAAGGATGTCGGCAACTATTGTCAGGGCCATTAAAAAAGTTTAGTCCGATTCGAGCTGGCACGCTTAATGGCCCAGATTTTAATCAGAAAATGAGTTAAAAGCCAGCTGGCGGCACCGTCGACGCTTGACGATATCCCCCTGCCGCTGATTATTGTGCTGCCTTCCGCCTTTTGCCACAATTACTTGCACACGTCGCCGAAGGCCGAAGAAGGTGCCACAGTGCCTGCCAAAAGTGATGGCACACCGCGCACATCGCGCGGATCGCACATCGCGGCAAAGTTTCGGGGCGCATTATAAAAGTTTTATCTGCAGCAGCGACAGCGGCAAAAGTGACAGGAAAACAAAAAATTGCATTAACCACAGACGAGTCTTTGGCGAACATTCATCATTATTTTTGCTTTTCTGGCGGTGCAATCCAAGGGATTTAAGTGATAAGTAAAAAGTTTGCGTGGGGTAGTGCCAGAAATCGTGGATAAAATTTTTGGATAAATAAATTCCATTAGGAGAAAACTTTTGAGCTTAAAAAACTTTAAAAACTTGCCTCTTTTGATAAAAAGAATCAATTATCAGAACTTACTTAAATTTTTTAGTCAATGTTACTTAAAAATGGTATACTACTATATATGTTAATACATATTTATATATAATACATATATTATATATATTAATAATATGATATGTAATATATGTATGATATGTACGATTTGTAAGATTTGTAAGATTTGTAAGATTTGTAAGATTTGTAAGATTTGTAAGATTTGTAAGATATGTAAGATATGTAAGATATGTAAGATATTTAAGATATGTAAGAACAGTAAGATATTTGGGATATGTAAGATAAAGAAATGTAAGATGTATGATGTATGATATTTAATATATGTATGATATGTAAGATTTTTAAGATATGTAAGATTTGTAAGATATGTACGATATGTAAGATATTTAAGATATGTAAGAACAGTAAGATATTTAAGATATGTAAGATAAACAAATGTTAGATATCTTATTTTTTGATCTAAATGATATAATCTGTACTAATTTGTGTGATATGTAATAATTTGTGATAAAAGAGAATGAATTTATCTGTATTTTATTAATTTTATATATCAATATGATTTAAAAATGCTTCACTATCATATATTTATTACTCTCAAATGTCAGATAACTCATTTTTCGAAAGAAAAGCGATTATCTCTTCGCTGTTTATATCACAACAGCTCATTGCTAGATTATTTATGCCCGATCAGCAAAATCAGAGAACTATCGCACACAATATTGGCTAAAATGTAAATAAGTCTATCTATACCAAAACATGATGAGTCAGTCACATTGAGTTGTGAGATCAAGTCAAGCTAGACAATCGTCAGACTCAGCATCTATGTATACTCAAGATCGTTTTACTTTTTTGTTTACCCTAACAATATTTAAAACTTTTTCTATTTCTAACATACATATACATATGTATGAATTGGTATTGCTGGGCATTCTTAAAATAGGATTTAATAAGCTTGGAGAAATCAAGTTTACCATAAACTACAAATGGTTAAACTTAGGGGAAAGAGAAATTTCGATTTTATTACTTTTCTGAATATTTGCGAAGCTTTAAGTGTGTGGTTCAATATTCTGTTTGTTCCACATTAAAAAACAACAACGTATTACAAATTCACAAAACAAAAAATATTCACTAGGTTGTATAGGTGTGGCCTATAAAGTTAAATTAACACTATTCTTTTCATTATGAGCATTTAAATGTAGAATGTATGTCAGACAGTTCGGAATAATAAAAATTTGTAACTTCTTACAAAAAAAAATCTAAGCTTGTTTTTAAAATTTAAAAGTTAGGATGTTAAGTTTAAATTTAAATTTTGGTATTATTGAGCTGTGTCAAACTTTGTGCATTATAAATACAAAAGCCTATAAATCAGAATTTTTGATAAAAATTAAAAGCAGTTTACTCTTGAAAGTCAATTTAAATATTGATTAAAATTTAGCAATTAAATTTGAATAATAAGGGAATGCCTATCATTATTTTAAAGCATTAAAACATTACAAAAACAGACTGCAATCTGAAAAATTTAAAAGCACATTTGAAATAATTAAAAACATTTTATTAGTCTTTTTTAAAGTTTAACAAAACTATTTAGCCTTTATAGGGTTTACCGGTTTAAGAACTTAATCGAGGTTGGTCTGCTGCTGCACCTGGTAGTTCCTCCCCAGGCCGAAAGGCTTCCAGGTGATGGGTTGCAGGGGCTGCAGGGGCTGCAGTGGCTCGAATGGCTCGAATGGCTTTAGGGTAAACAGGGGCGGGAAGGGGCTGAACTGACCGCAGGAGGATCCGCTGCACTGCGTCTGCGACTGGTAGCCATTGCCCGTTTGGCTCTGGCTCTGGGACTGGGATCCATCGTCGGAGGTTTGGCTCTGGCAGCCCGGGCCGGTTTGCGTCTGACTTTGATAGCCGTTGCCATCGGAGATCTGGGTACCACTGCCGTTATTGCATTCCACGGGCGCCGCCTGTGGGGGGGAAAATGGTATATGGTTTTACGCCCAGTCGATTGTCACCACCCCCAGACTCATTCTCATTCTCATTTTCATTTTCATTACGTTCAGTCCGGCCAGCACGCACAATCCGGCGAGAAAAACAGCAAATGCGACGACTCTCATGTTGGTTGTTCAATGTTTAATGGTCCGAGAACAGAATGCGACTGAGCACAACCCAGTGTGTGTGGGCACACTTTAAAGCGCCCACAGCCGCAAACCGGAGAGATAATAGAATGTATCGCCGATAAGACCACCTCGGATTGAATATTTATGGGTCCGCTCTCGCCGACGAAAGGTGTAAGTTCGGCCAGTGGCGATTGTCTTTTCTCTCAGAAGGGAGAGGTTCAAAACTTTCCGCTGATGCTTCGGGGTTCCCATAGACTAGTTGGGTATACGTACGTGCCCCTCCCCAAATGTCTAGCCAAGTGACCAGAAATAACCGAATATTACGCACAATTATGCAACTCGAGATTAAATCTCTAAGAACATTCCTACACTGCGGAAATCAAATAAAAAAGTTTAAAAAATGAAATATTTACAATTTCATTACCAAACCGATTAACGTTTTGTGTGTTCTATAAGACTATAATTTTATTGCATGTTTCTGTAAAATATACACTGTTTTACCTTCTTCTTAAAAATAATATTTTTGGTTTTTTGAAAAAAAACTTATTTTAATACGATTTTCCGTAAGGCACAATATATTTTATACGGCACTGATCCATAAACAAAATAATTACATTTATATGCGAGTATAACGAAAAAGATAAGTATTTATTTTTCTTCTGGTTAAGAAATAACGTCGATTAAAAGTTATTTACAACTTTAAAAAAACATGAAATATATTTTTACCTACAAATATTTTTGATGGTCTTTATTTTTACCAAAAGTCATTGGATCTCTGAAAAAATAATATTTTATATTTCCAGTACCTTAAAACCTAATATTATGGCTAAAAACTTATTAAAATAACCTACCATTTATAAAGTCCCAAAATAAAACATTCATGTTTCTATTTATAAATTTTAAAAAGGGAGTTGTTTTTTGGATTTCCAAAAACTAAATTGTTTAAATGCACACATATTTATTACAATTGCTTTCACAAGTTGCTAATGTTTTTCTTTCAAATTTTGAGAGGCTCATCGGAATAATCAAAGATCGAAATAGAAGGGCCCGTCTGAGGTGGAGGTCGTGGGGGCACGCGTGGTCGTAGTGGGCACTCCGTACTTCAGACAGTTGTCCAGAAGATCATAGGTGGCCGCCGTATCCCGGACATAGTTGTTCTCCGTAGTGTTGGTGCACTGGTACTCCGTGTCCTGGATGGCTTGGATGCCCAAGGTCAAGGAACTGGCTGATCCAGCAGCTTTGCTAGCCAGGTCGTAGATCACGGAGACATCACTTTGGGCCTATGGGTTAAAATAGTTATTAATTGTTTTAATTTATCCATTAACATTTGATTAACTCACCGCACTGGCATAGCAATTAAAGAAACTGGTGGTATCATTGTCGCTGTCACAGGAGGTGAAGGCACTGCAGAGGCTGGTGACCTCCGACTGGTAGATCTTTTGCTGCTGATCGGCCTGGGCGGTCAGATTGGCCGTCTGGGCATTGGCGGTACTGATACATCCTTGGTAGGAATTCGAAAAGGTGGCAGCCACTTCGTTCAGCAAGGGCATGTAGAGGTTGAAGCATTGCGTGGTCACATCCTCGGAAACAATGGTATTCAGATTGCGGGCATGCACCAGATACTGATCCAAGGCGCTCTGGATTTGCATGTTGGGTTTGGCCTAAGGGAAAATTGAAAAGTTAGTACCCAAAACTCTTCAAATATCCTGGTAACCCTACATTAGCAGCCAGAATGCTGGCCAGGATTAGCACACTGCACAGAAGCTTCATGTCGGTTGTTGTATCTTTACTGTTGCTACCAATGAACTGGTCTAAATGTTTTATATACGCCGCTGGCAGGGCAAATGATGGATCCGTTTGGCCAACTTGAACTTGGTGTGATTTTTTCCTGCTGGCGCATGGCGATCAATTAGGTAGAATTAAGGCGTATGACCAGACAATTCCACTCGATGAGTCAGGGTCAAAGGCGGATAACAATATAAGATAGCCAACAACCAGCGATAGGCCAAATAGGCGCTTCTTCAAACTTATCAAAGGTCTTTGAGGGACTTAAGAGTTTTAGATCCGTTAAATCGATTGCTGTAAGCATGAGTAACAAGGCCCAACTTTAAAGCAAAAATCCCCCATATCATTGTATTTATTTAAATATTATTTGCACATGTAAACTTTCGCTCGAAAGTATTTTCTTTTGGGCTAAAAGTAGGCTACACTTTGAATCTGCAAGCAAAGACAATTTGTGTGGGTTTATGCGTAGGTTATGTTCTATCACACACATTATTTTGCTTCTGCTTGAAATTTATTTATAAATATATCTTTTTTTATGCCAATAATTATAATTATCTTGTTTTATTAACTTACCAAGAAACACGTGTCAACTCCAATTCGTATAACATACAAGTATTTTCAACTATTTAAAACGCAAAAAAACGCTTTAAATGTATTTGCCAATATCTCGTTAAAAGCTTGAAAAATTGGTTATTTAAATTCTAAAAAAAACACATTTAATTTTAAATTTATAGATTTATTTTCGTAATTTCCATTGTAAGCTTAAAGTGCTTTAATCAATTTTCATTTGTGAATATATTTTCCATATGCATATTATATCATAGATATTTTCTTTAAGAAAAGTTTATAGAACCCCAAATTAATTTTTTCCAAATGCTCATTTATTGGTTAATTTAAAAATTTTAAAAACTGTTGATTGTAAATAAATAGATTTCCATTTGCAAATTTAAAATGCGTATATTGATTTTTCATTTGTGGCTATTTTTCCGAATGCCCTATCTCACAGATATTTTCTGGAATAGAATGAACTTGTATTAATTTATCTTATTTCTAAGAAAAGTTTAAAGAACGCCCAATTAAAGTTTTTCGAATGCTCATTTATTGCTTGCAATTACTCGAATTAGTGGCTTAAGAGGAGGCCGGAGTGCCAGCCGCGGCGGAGGTAACCGGCTCATCGGTTCCGGGTTCAGCAGTGGTGGTCTCCGGAGCATCGCTGCTCACAGCAGCGGCAGCGACGCTGGAGGACGCAGCAGCAGTGGTGCCATCAGTGACAGAAGCCCCGCTCGAGCTAGCAACGGGGCTAGTGGCGGAGGGGGCGGCGGTGGAGGTGGTGGGCACTCCGTACTTTAGGCAGCTGTCCAGCAGGTCGTAGGTGGCGGCCGTGTCCCGGACGTAATCGCTCTCCGTGGTGTTGGTGCACTGGTACTCCGTGTCCTGGATGGCCTTGATGCCCATGCTCAAGGTGCTGGCCGAACTGGCGGCGTTGGTGGCGATGTCGTAGATGACGGACACATCACTCTCGGCCTTGGGTAAAATAAGGAAAAATTATTTTTGAGGAACATTGAATGTTTTTAAATTAAGAATTCCTGAAAGTAAACTACAACCCACCCAAAAAAAAATACTTTCCTAACTGCTAGTTAGCTGTTAGTTTATGATTTTAAGATTACAACGAAATAATGTGGAATTCCTTAATCCTAACAAAGTGCTCCTAACCAGAACATCCAAAACACTAATTAGCTGCAAGCTAATATAAAACTTAACCCCTACCACTTTACAGTTTGCCTAATTACAGGTCATAACCGCAAGATAGCTGAAACCCTATGATGTTTTTTTTTAACACAGTGTGTCAATTTTCAAGTGTTCCCTGATCTTAGTACCTGTATCTGTCTTAACCTACAGAGTACCCCTAACTGGAGGATCATAACCGCCAGTTAGCTGCAACTAACCGCACTGGCGTAGCAGTTGATCAAGGTGGTGGATCTTTTGATAGGAAACTATGTAAGTCGCAAGTGTTCCTTAATCTTGGTACTCCTATCCTTCTTAGCCTAAACAGTACCCGTAACTGGAGGATCCTAACCGCTAGTTAGGCTTAAATCACCGCACTGGCCTAGCAATTAAAGAATGTGGTGGATCTTTTGATAGGAAACTATGTGAATCGCAAGAGTTCCTTAATCTTAGTACTTCTAACCTTCTTAACCTATACATTAACCCTTACAGGAGATCCCTAACCGCCAGTTAGCCTTAACTCACCGCACTGGCGTAGCAGCTGAAGAAGGTGGTGGATCTTTTGATGGGAAACTATGTGAATCGCAGGTGTCCGTAGTCTTAGTACCTCTATTCTTCTTAACTAGTAGTAGTACTTCTAACTAGAGGATTGTAACCGTCAGTTAGCTGCAACTCACCGCATTGGTGAAGTAGGTAAAGAAGGTGGTGGATATTTTGATAGGAAACTATGCGAAAGTGCTCCTTAATCTGGGTACCTCTATCCTTATTAACCTATACAGTACAACTAACTGGAGACTCCTAACCGCCAGTTAGCCTTAACTCACCGCACTGGCGTAGCAGTTGAAGAAGGTGGTGGTGTCGTTGTCGTTGTTGCAGGCGGTGAAGGCGCTGCAGAGGCTGGTGACCTCCGACTGGTAGATCTTCTGCTGCTGGTCGGCCTGGGCGGTCAGGTTGGCGGTCTCGGCGTTGGCGGTGCTGATGCAGGCCTTGTAGGAGCTCGAGAAGGTGGCCGCCACCTCGTTCAGCATGGGCAGGTAGAGGTTGAAGCACTGGGTGGTCACGTCCGCGGAAACGGTGGCGTCCAGGTCGCGGGCATGCACCAAGTACTGGTCCAAGGCACTCTGCAGCTGCAGCTGGACTTGGGGCTTGGCCTGGAAGCGAAAGCCGAACTGGTTACCACCGGAATTGGTCAGCTATCATATATATATAACTTTACGTTGGCGGCCAGAACGCTGGCGAGGATTAGCACACTGCACAGTAGCTTCATAATTGCGGTCGTTTCGTTGGCGGTTCGATCTTAACTGTCGCTGCCAAGGAACAGGCGCAAATGCTTTATATACGTGGCCGGGCTGGGCGAATGATTGATCCGTTTGGGCGAAATGATATTTTTGTGAATATTTTCCTGCTACCGGGCGTCGATCAATTAGGTAGCATTAATGCGTATGCGTAATGCCCAGACCCACAAATTGCTTTGCATGTGCATTCCCATTTGATGCCAAACACGTGTATTCAGGGTCAAAAGCTGATAGCCAGATAAGATGGCCAGGGACCACCGGAAGACCTTGCTCGCGGTTCTTTGAACTTGGCCAAGCGAGTTCCCCAGGTGTAACGATTGGTTAATGAAACCCTATATCTATGTGAAAAGTGCCCATAACTTTTTTTATAGAATGACGTAATTAATTGCTGGGCCAAACTTTCGCTCGCGAACTTTTCCTTTTAGCTAAAAGTATGCTACACTTTTTGTCGCCTATCATCAAGTAGAAAGTTTGGGAGCTACTGGATCGTTATTTGCAGACGTACCGCAAGATAAGCAACCTATAAACAAACAATGCATCAATGTCAGATTACATTACCAACTTTCGGTTTACGCGGACATTTCGCTTCGATTTTGGTCAGTCGTTTGTGGCCACAAGTGTCATGAAAACTGTTATTATTACGCTGCTTTTCGCCCTAGGGGTAAATATACAAATATTTAAAATTTCTGTTAATTCTAGAGATACTTTTTAGGCCTCTGCTGAGCCTCCTCAAACTCTAGACAGCTTGTGTTCTTATTTGGATGAAGGAAAGGACACAGTTTCCAATCTGGGCAACACCAAAAAATGTTTTGCTCGCTATTTACCGGAGTTGGAAAACCAAGGAGCTACTTGGTCGCAGGGATACAGTGCCTGCCAAAAAAGTGCCACCAATGAACGACAGTCACTGCTAACGGATGCTACTGAGGCTCAGGAAAATATCAGAGAAACTGCCTTAAACATGAGTTCCTATATTGACCAGTGTTTGTCATTGACAGAATCCCTGGACTTTTTCAACTGCTTTGCCAGAATGGTAAGTGAGTGCCTTAAAACCCCCATTACAACCCTAATAATCTTTAATTCCATATAGACCAAACTACAGTTAACCAATGTCTATAATATTTCATTTAATGCCGCCGAGCAGGCGCTGATCCTAAATAAGAAATTGAGTAGCATTGAAATGGAGCACTACCTATGCACAAATCAAACCGAACATAATTATGTCCAAGGAACCGATAATATATTCAAATCGTTGGATGAGTGTCTACAACAGAATGAAACGCCCTAGTAAGAGGAGGGATAGGATTTCATTTGATTTCATGTACTAAAGAATTGCAATAAAATAATTCGATATTTACTGTTATATATCAAAAGATTTACACATCTATGTACATTGTTTCTGTACTATTTATTAAATTTTTATTTAGAAATGTATCATTTAACCTTAATATATTAAATATATATTATTATATATATATTATAATATATTATATTATTATATATTGAAATTTTTAAAACGATTTTTACAATCCTTGCATTGATTGATTTAAATTTCAAAAACGAAATTATACTGCTTAGCTATTTTATTTAGCTCAAATGTTTAATACTTTCATTATAAAGTTAACTAGTTAAAATAATAGTATTCTTATAAGAAGTTTATATCAACTCATAGTAAATTATTATGAGTAAGTTTGATTTAATAACGGTGTTTGTTCACCCTTAATCATTTTGTTTATATAGTTGCAGATAAGCTTTTATTGCTCGCTAAGCTCATCGATTTCTGATCGACATTGTGTAAGTTCTTTATGGGCCTGCCTAATATCCTTCATGTAGTTTTGCTGGGCATCCAAGCTGCAAAGCAGGAAAGTCCGGTGCACTGCATCATAATCCTCACGCAGACGTGTATGAGCACTTGTGGCATTGTAAGTTATCTCGGTCAGGATGTCGAGATTGCGAGTTCCCTAAAGGTAAGAGTATAGAATTTCGATAAAGTGGAGTTTTTTCGGAAAAATATATAATATATCCATTTAAAAATAAAAATATCATATATCAAGTTCAATAAACCTTTTGTTCTTATCTAAGTACAACATAAACAATAATTAAACTTCAATTGGTAATAAAGACATTCTTTAGCTCTTGCTTAATATTTAAATTTTGAACATCAAATTTTTATCTTTAAAGATCATCTAAAATTAAGAATAACTCACGTTCTCATTGATGCACTTGAAGTACTCCAGATCGTCATCCAAGGTCTCGCAGATACGCATATTTCCACACACTGCACTGGAGCCCAGTTCGATTTGCAGTCGCTCCAGCTCGACATCCACCTCCAGATTTACGATGGTCTCGTTGGCATTCAGTTCGCACAGATCGTAGGAATCGGTGAAGACTCTCGAGGCGTTGGCACAGGCAATGGTGAACTCGTCATGGCACTCGTCGACGGTGAGATCGGGTTCGGGGGTGAGATAATCGATGGGGGCCTTACCACCCTCCGAGTAACCCAAATAAAGGCACAACAAAAGAATGGTAAGCACCAAGTTGAGGCGACAGCTGGTCTCCGTTCTATCGAATTTCTGTAGCGCTTCCATTTGGCCGCCGATCTCGAATGGCGCTGAAGAACCAACGACGCCGCTTGAGGGCCGAGCGGCTAATTGATCACTTCCTAATAAATCGTTTCGAACCCATTCGGTTTTATTGACCAGCCCGAAGGCCAGATATTTACGACAAGTTGAGGTGCTCTACTTATCTACCGTCGTGCACAATGATTGCAAGTGTCGTCCGCTGGTTTGAAGCCCTCTGATCCGATCTGCGAACAGTCCGAAATAACAGCAGTAGCCGGTGGTATGGCGCTTGTCTAGAGGGGACAAGCGAGATAATGTCCAAACCCAGCGTTAGGTAATTCCCAGCAACGTACTTAGGGGAATTAAGAAAAGGTTAAGTATTCATATTCCTGAAAACTACAATAACATTTTACATATGCTTAGTATCGACTTTAAAATACTAATCTTTAAATTTAAATAATTTCATAAGAATATTTTTAAAACCCCTTGGTAAAAACCCCAAGTGCGCCACTGCTTTCACCTTTTTAGGCAATCAATTTGCAATCGAACCCGAAAGTATTCTACGCTTTATACGCAACCGCTTTTATTGGGACTTTTAAGGTGACTACACTTTTTTAATGAATGCAATAAATATTTTAAAAATTTTAACTCTTAGAAGAAGCGCTTGAACAGGCCCCAAGTATTCTTGTGAGCTACGGCGGCAGACCTGTTGAGGTCCTCCTCAGGGGAACGCTCGGTGGTGGCGACTTCAGAAACTTCGGTGGTGGGAACAGCGGGAGTGGTGGTGGGCTCAGCTGGAGTTGTGGTGGGAGCAGCTGGAGTTGTGGTGGGAGCAGCGGGAGTTGTGGTGGGCTCAGCTGGAGTTGTGGTGGGAGCAGCTGGAGTTGTGGTGGGAGCAGCTGGAGTTGTGGTGGGAACAGCGGGAGTGGTGGTAGGCTCAGCTGGAGTGGTGGTGGGAGCAGCTGGAGTGGTGGTGGGAGCAGCTGGAGTTGTGGTGGGAGCAGCAGGAGTGGTAGTGGGAGCAGCTGGAGTGGTGGTGACCTCAGCTGGAGTGGTGGTGGGAACAGTGGGAGTGGTGGTGGGAGCAGCAGGAGTGGTGGTGGGAGCAGCTGGAGTAGTGGTGGGAACAGTTGGAGCTGTGGTGGGAGCAGCTGTGGTGGTAGTGGAAGCAGCAGAAGTAGTTTCGGCATCAGCATTTCCGTTTAAGCAGATCGTCAAGCTCTCGTCACAGGTGTCCATATCGTGAGCGTATTTCACGCGAGCCGTATCCACACAGTCAGTGAGATCGGTCTCGATCACCTGGTACTTGGCACTGATGCGGTTGAAGTCCAGGCTGGAGTCACTGTTCAGGGTGAACATCACCTTGTAGCTGTCAGAGGACTAAAAGAGATAAGGTTGTTACTAAAAATATTTTACAAATATTTATGAAAGAGAATTACTTCTAACTTTCCCCCTTTTTCTGAGAGCTTTAGTACTTATCAGCCAAAAAAGACTGGGGGACAAAGCTAACACATTAATGGCACGCTTACTGATTAAACCTAATCGAGCGTTAATAAATACGAAAGTTAAGAATGGATTCTTAATCGGTAAAAGCCAAACACTTCCTATTAAATATACCTCTTTTAAATCTTAATTTCCGCATTCTAATCTATCCGTTCTGGTTATTATACACAAGTGGTTATTATTATTACAAGTTAGGAATGGGAACATTCCTCCTATTACAATCCTAAGTAGTTTAATCTTCTCTATAGTATCTAACTGTTCTACATATGTGATCTATGTATTCTAGTTATCATGCTTACGGCATTGCGGTAGCAGTCGAAGAACTCCAGTCCATCGACTCGTTCGTCGCACTTGGTCAGGCTGGTGCACATTTTGTTGGTGCGATCCAGGAGGGCCTGGCGCTCCGCGGCACTCTCCTGGGTGAGCTCATCCCGACCAGTCTGGGCGGTCCTCAGGCAGCCGGTGTACTGCTGATTGTAGCTAATGATCACGTTGGTCTGGTCATCCATGTAGTGGCTGAAGCAGTCGTTGATCAGAGTCGACTCATCGCGGGCCTCGGGGGCGGCCATCAGGGAGCGCACGGCGAACTGTTGGCGGGCCAACATGGAGACCAGATCGGCGGGATGGGTGGGAATCAGGGTGGCGAAACCACTGGTGGCCAACAGCAGGCACAAAGCGATAGCGAACTTCATTTTGTGGATATATTCCGCCGACTTTACTAACCGACTTAACGGATCTCGAATTCGTACTGAAAGCTACTGGTTTTCGGCTCATATTTTTATAGCCCTGTTCTATCACAATTTTCGGCAATTGAAGTTGTCATTGAGGAATCATTAATTCATGCTGATTAAAAGCTAATTAAGTTGCTATCTTTTTACCGAAATCGGCGCCGAGATTCCTTTCGATTTCATTTTTCATTTTTAATAAGTTTTTCTCTGACCCAACCCTCCATAAATAGCCCTCTTATCTGGCATTGGTAATGGCCAATATAGTTGGCCACTTATCGAGCGAATGGTTCTAATTGATTTGTTGGCGTCCGGTCACTCAAACAGCGGTTAACACTGTACTTAGCCCATTCAACGAGGACTAGCGCTTGATAACAGGGGATATCTTAAGTGGGTTACACAATGAATCACACGATTCTTTTCTCAAGTTTATTATTTGTTATTCCCCCTTTAATTTTAAGCGTTCTAATATTTGGCAATGCAAACTTTAATAATTAATTCATCTGATATTATGTATAATTAGAAAACATATATATTTTTAGTTTTCGATTAAATAATTTAGTTATGTTTATGTATTTGTTTTTATTTTGCTTCGTTTACAATTATATGTAGGAATAATTAACACGATGGCTTAGTGAGTTTTGAACCACTCCTGCAGGCTATTCACAAGCCTCTGCATTTCACTCTTGTTTTGACTGGATTCCGATTTCAAGTCCTCCTCGGGAAGGGCTTCCTTTTCGCCTCCGGAACTTTCCGTGGTTGATTCAGTGGAGGATGACTGAGTTGAGGATTCCGTGGAGTCAGATGAGGAATCAGAGGAGGACGATTCAGTGGAGGACGAATCATCTGGGGAGGATTCAGAGGAGGACGATTCAGTCGAGGACGAATCACCAGGGGAAGATTCAGTTGAGGACGAATCAGTCGAAGAAGATTCGGTCGAGGACGAGTCATCAGGGGAAGATTCAGACGAGGACGAATCAGTCGATGACGAATCACCAGTGGAAGATTCCGTTGAAGATTGCGTGGATGGGGCTTCAGAGCTCGTGGTGGCAGATGGAATGGGAGCACCACCCATGCACAGTTTCAGATCCTCGTAGTGCTTGGCAGAATCCTCTTCATAGATCCTCTGCGTCTTGTTGGTGCACACGTATTCATTAACCTGGATGAGTCGCTTTTCTTCTTTCACAACGGCCAGCAGTTCGGAGGCGTTGGCAGAGATGGTGAACATGGACTTGGTGCTGTCGGAACCCTATAATAAAAAAAAAACAAAGTAAATTAGTAAAAATATTATATTTAATAATTATAGTTTTAGAAATCTATATATAATTTTAGTTTCCAGTTAAGAGCTAATTTACTAAACTATTATTTTAATCAGTCCCCTATCAACGTGATAGGTCTAAGGTACAACTTTTTTAAGTAGAAAAGTATCATTAAAAGTAGTTTATCTATGAGAAATCAGCGTGATAGTTGAAAAATCAAAGTGATTACTGTGAGCAATCAAATAGTCAATTTTAAAAATGTAGTGAATGGTAAAATGTGTATGTATTATTACTATCTTATTTTGAGTGGCGTGATTTTTTTGACTACGATTTTTGTATACTAGGGATATAAACTTACGGCTTGGCTGTAGCATTCGAAGAAGTTCTCGGCGCCTTCAAGTTCACTACAGATTTTGAGGGCATCACAGGAATTGGTGGCAGAGGCGTCGATATCTTCTCGGTCGGCCTTGGTGGTGTCGTTAATCTGAGCGATCTCCAGGGCAGACTGCTCCAAACACGCCGATATTTGCTCCTTGTAAACGGTTCCAGCCTGGTCGATCAAGGGGAGATAATAGCTTATGCAGTCGATGGAGTGCGAGCCATCCCTACTGAGGTCTCGGGATTGCAGGAGGAACTGCATCAGGTTGTTGCCAGGCTGGTCGAGTTGCAGCGCAGGAGAGGGCAAGGCCGAAATCTGGCTAAGGCCAATGGCCAAAAGGACAATGCACAACTGGGCTTGCATTTTTGTAATATTTCTGTAATACTTTTTCTAATAGTAGTTTCTATAGACTATCACGTTTTCACTGTTCCAGCGATCGATTCGAACTTGTTGAATCCACCTGACTGCTGCAGTATTTATAGGCACCGCCTTTGAGTGGTCCATAAAAAATATTCCTCCGTTAGTTTCCATTCAAAAATACCATGTAATTGCCGTGTTATTGCCGCGGTTTTAGCCAATCACTCGAGCTATCTCGAAAAGCTGGGCGTAGCTATCAGTCTTATCGATTTTATAACCGCCACTCAACGGGACCCACCCGGCAAATCCAACCCAAGGGTATCCTCCGCCCCACTCCCAAAATTTTTACTCAGTTAGATCAGCGCTCGATCGAAGTCAACACTTCCCGGAATGGGTCTTTAAACGTATTATTCCGAATTTGATAAAATTCCTTTCGTCTGAGAAGAGAAGCTGAAAGGAAAAACACAAATGGACTGCGATTTCTGTAGTTCTGGAACAATCTAATCTAGTTGGAGTGCTTTTCTTGGAGAAGAAACACGTGCAGTCTATATGTCTGTCTTGCAGTTCAATTCCTAGAAAATTCACAGAGCCTATTAAAAAATAATAAATAGATTCTATCGTCATAGTGGTTTGTTATTGGTGAAAAATGGAGTTTGATAAGACCTTCGAGTTGGCAAAATAAATATCAACATGCTAAGGTTGAGTGTCTCTCGTTAAAGGGAAAAACTAATTTTAGGCCAGGGGCTTTAGGATTTCCC
The DNA here is from genome assembly GCF_014743375.2 of Drosophila subpulchrella. NCBI lineage: Eukaryota > Metazoa > Arthropoda > Insecta > Diptera > Drosophilidae > Drosophila > Drosophila subpulchrella. Next base: position 17,515,980 of record NC_050611.1, read on the forward strand.
AGGCCTTATCAACTGATTTACTAGTCAATATATGGGCAGAGATTGATTACTGATTTTGATATACCCAATTTTTATGACTAATGACCGAACAATATGCACTTGAGCTTTATCAGAGTCGCTCGTAATTGTTACATTTCGCAAAGTGTAATGACTCACTTGAGCTATTATTGTGGTCTTAAATAAATAGCTATTGTCTAGATAGTTTGACAAGTTTAAAGCTGCACCCATCGCATGCCCCTGCATAATTATCAGAGCTCAGTGGAGTGGAGATTTCATCAGGAATATACAGGAGCTGCAAAGGCAGGGACAACTTCTAATTTGCATATCTTAATTGCGTGTTCTTTGAGTGTGTGTGTTTTCGGGGGTGCAGTACTCCCATACCCCCCATTTACCCGCAATATAGGCAGGATGCAAGAAGGCCAGGATGCAGGACACTTTTGCAACTTGCCAAGTTATTGGCTTTATTTTGGCAAAGTGAAATCTCCCCTTTGCACAGCGCTTCTAATTTGTTTTAATTGCAGTGACAACAAGGCCGCCGGCAGCTGCACAAACAATAACAACACATGCAATTAAATTTGAATAAAAAGCACCGCTAGGAAAATGCCTCTTCTGTTTATTTAACTGTTACCGCTACCTTAAAATGCCCCACCACCCCCTGGATTTTCCCCCTTTGTTTGTCCCCCGCCCGGGGTAAAGTTTTCCCAGGCTGATTTACATGTTTGCCCACCTTTTCCTTTTCCTTTCCCCTTCCCCTTAGTTTTCCTCCATGTCCTGCGGATCTTTGATAAACTTGGACTGATGGCAAATGCAAAAAGTTTTATTTGCATCGCATCAGGTTGGTTTCCTTCTCGCTTTTCCACCTAGATCGGACCGTTAATTAAGTAAGTTGCAATGGGTTTTAGTTTCTCGTTTGAGTTTCCAGATTGACTTCATCACTTGATGCCATCTGTTTGGTTTTAAGATGAGGCCAGTCCATTTTCCGTTACCCATTTGCAATTGCCTGCAGCTTGTCCTTCAATTACGTGAAGTGTTCAGCCTAACAGTCGAAGAAAATCACAGTCTGAACGAAGAAATGTCCTTCTTCAGAATCTTTAAAAGAACGTTGAAAATCGTTTCCCCCGATATCAGATTTTGTAATTGCAAGAAAAACGTTATATAAATTTTTAACCATTATATACTTTATGGGGTCGGAAACGTCTCCTTCACTGCGTTGCAAATTTCTGACTGAAATCATTACACCCTCTGCAAGGGTATAAAAAAATCTAATTTTTAATTTTAAAAAAATATTAATTCGCCATAAATCATAGACGTCTTAAAAAAAATTAATTAAATACTTGTATTACTTACTGTCTTTAAGATATATTAATAAAACATTGGAAATCGTTTCACCGGTATCATAAGTTGCTGTCACTCACAAAAATGTCACACATAATTTAAATAAACCCTGGCTAAGAAACATTTATCATAAATCATAGTCGTCTTAATAAAATGTCTCAGAAACGATTACGAAAAGTCACAGCATTAAAGAAAAATTTATTAGCTACACAAAATATGTGCTTATTTGTTACACTAAGAGTCATTCAAAGAGCTTTAGAAATGGTTTCCCTGTCAGAAACATAATAACCTCTCACTCCTTAAAAACTAAACATTTTTAAATGCAAAATACACCTAAACAAAGATCAATTCACCATAAATCAAAGACGTCTTAACAAAATAACCCGGAAAACATTCTTTAAAGCAAGAAATTGATTGATTGATTACCTCTTTATATTTCCACAATATAATAGGCAGACTTGGATGGCTCTTTTTTAATATTTTCTTGAATATATAAACACTTTATTTTAAACTAGTTCGTTTCTTAAACAACATGTCTGTAAATACTTTCCAGTTTCCTGGCCAATCTGTGATTGCCGTTGGCACTGCTTCTTTCTTCGGACTCGATATGAGAAAATTGGTTTGGCTTGGCCGTTGAGCTTTGTGGGGCAGATGAGCTGGATTGGGTTGTGCTCGCTTGGGTTGTGCTCTGTTGGGTTGTTGGTGGAGGACTTGTGCTGCTAACGGGCCTGCTGGTGGTGGTGTCTACCGGCACAGGAGACAGTCCCGCCATGCAGCTCTGGAAAGCCTCGTAGGAGTTACCGGACCGAATCTCGTAGTTCCGAGCCGAGGTGTTGCAGCAAAGTTCACGGGTGTAAGCAAGTTGCTCAATCTCCTGTCCCAGCGATCCGTAGAAAACGGAAGCACTGGAACCCACTGCGGTCAAGTTCTTGGAGTATTTGGGACCCTGAAAATAATAATTATAGTTTTTATTAATTTTTAAATAGATATTATTATGAGAAATCATCAAGGAATTTTTATTCTGGGTCTAAAGAATATCTTAATATTTTTTTAAAAGTACTTTACCTCAACAGCGTAGCAGGACAGAGCCTTCTGACTATCATTCTTGTTATCACAGTCAAGCAAAAACATGCAGGAGTCGAAGGTGGAATTGCTGAGATCCCAGACCACAGAATCGTATCGCTTCAGGACCTCCTTATGGCCGCCCTCGTACTTATCCACGCACTGGTTGAACTCATCCTCGTAGATAGACCAGTCATTTTTGAAAACGCCATCGTAGTAGTTGAAACAGGCGGCGGCCAGTTGTGGGTTATTCCGCTGCATTTCGCTGGTGGCACTCATTATCTCCATGATTTTCGAGGGCCCTGAGAAGAGGCTGGGATTGGCGATGGAGGAGCCGATGGCCACGGTGGCCAGCAGGATGGCAATGAGATGGGAGTTCATGTTGCTCGCTCAACGGTTCGATTGTAACTTGGTCCTAACTGGCTACTGGCCAACGCTTTTATGCCTACCAGAAAAGTCTGAAGCTGCCATAAATAAAGTGGCTTTTCTCCTATCTTGCTCCAGATAAGACGTATCAGTATGGCAATCACCCTACGCACCGGACTTAGGCTACTGGTACTTCCTTCAACAATCCGTAAACAATCGTCCAACGGCTTCCTGGAAATCTAGGTCTCGTTTGGTTCGTCATCGTATCGGCCGTCGATTAGAGGTCATTAGATTGTTATCCCATTTATAAACGAGTTTGTAATGCCAAAAATTCTCTGATATCATTCTTATCACGGCAATTCCCCGCAGTCTGGTTTGCATAACCCAGATATTAACCATCAACAAGTATTTTGACGGGGGGTGACTAACTCGAAATAGCGGCAATTTTTGCTTTGAAGAGGTTAGGGGGATTTTTTAATTGGTATTTTTAATTGAAGACTTTCCCAGGTTCCAAGAATTGGGTTAATAACTTTTTCTGCACTAAATATAATTTATTGCCTAACAAAGACGGCACTTTTTGGGGTTATTAAGCTGAAAAAATTAGACAATCATTCCATTACCCCATATTTTGAATATAACTTCTCGGAGTTGGGAAATCCCGGTAGAGATGAATGTTATACTTCTAATGCCAGATGGGTTTTTATTGTTTCCTAATAGGAAATATGTTACTCTGTTGGTTGACTCAAGCTTTCAACAATTTTGATATTACTATTGATAATACCAATATACCGATACTATTTGCAACATTGTATATCGGACATAGATTTAAAGAATTTGATTGTTTCCCAACCAGCATGATTGTAAATCTAAAAAAATGTGCCCAAAAGATTATGATTTCATTGTTATCAACCCATTCACTGGCTGTCTACTTTGTTCGGGTAAATAAGAAGGCAACGGAAATTGCTGAAATAGCTGGTATTTTTAATTTAGCAAAGTACCCAAGTTCCGGGAATTGGATTAATAACATTTTTCGCTCTAAATTAAGTTAATTGTAAAACAAAGGATTGGGCCTTTTTGTATTCGCTCTAGAGCTGCTCAACAATGGAGATAATAATTTAAAATATCAACATTTTTTAATGTCCACAAGTTTTTGTTAATTTAATCAGCTATTCCTATGGTTTTATTCGAATGTATCTCTTTTGATATATGTATTTTTATCAAAAAAATTATCGAATAAATAGTTTCAGATTTGATATATAACAAACTATGTAAGATAAAGTATGTGCTTATCGGCACAACACATATACGCGATTATGCGAACCACTGAAAATTGGGATGATAAAAAATTTTCAATTAAAATATCGCAGCAATAAAATATTGATGTTTTTTATGCTGGTATAAAGACCCAATAAACAAAACCTATTACGATACCTTTTAGAATTATCGACAAGTAAGATAAATAAAAAACGCAGCCCAATAACAACGCTTGGCTTCAAATTCACCCCACTCACTTTTCATGATTTTTAATCTTAATCAAAGTATAAGAAGGTCTTTTGGGTAAACATAACAATTACAGAAAATACCGATAACTTTAATGACCAGCCAACATTGTGCTGCCAGAATTGAACTAATTTCGAAGCATAATGTTAGGTTAAATTGCTTGCATATTTTAATTTTCTCCTAAAACAAATACCTTAATAATTCAATTATCCAAATTCTTGAAAACAAACGCTAACGTGCCACGGGGCGTATGATTAATTTTATTTACCTGCCATTGCAGGTATGCAGTTCCTCAGCTGTCGCTGGCTGACTGAGCTGCATACTAAGCAGTCCTTTTGATGGTACTGCTCTGCAACGGAAATGGGTACACTGAACAAAAATTTGTAGCTTTAACCTGTTTAGCTGAGCTGGACAAACAACAATTTAAGTAGTCCAAAGAAGAATGTAAGTAACTTAAACAACAAATAAAAAAACTAACTTAGGAATATAAATATTTCTCATAAATGCTTTTAAATAATGCTCTCATAAATTCTAGGTAGTCAGCTTAAAAATCCCAATTTTGGAATTGACAAACCAAAATTAAACGAAAAGTTATAGAAGAAGTATATAACTAAAATAGAAAATTTCAATAGGTTACGAATGTAAATATTTGTCAAACATTAATATTAAAGGTTGTCATCTTTTCAAATTTGATTTTTTAATGGACTAGTGAAGTTTTTTAAAAATGTATAAGGAAAATAACTAAAAATAATGTAGTTTAATCAAGCTGTACATAAAAATATTACTCGTAAATCCTTTAAACTAATATTAATAGATAGAATTTATAAAGAACCTGGGCTTTTAAATTACAATCAAATACCCAGAAATATTTATAAATAGTTATAGTGTGCTATAATCCATAATCATGACATTTTCGCCTTGTGTAGCGCCTTGCCTCGGGGTTCATTTCCACTCAGAGCTGTCAGGACGAAATGAAGTCGAGTAGCGTCTGCCGGCTTTCGGTTCGGCTTGGTTCCGTTGAGCTGAGTCCTGTTGAGTTCCGTTGAGTTGCGCTGAATGAGGCGAAGCAGCCGCTGATGGATTGTCAGTCGAGGGACAGGGACGCGCTGTTAAATGGGGCACAAATAAGTGTAATTGTTTTGTAAATGGCCCCGTAGTAAAACAATTTCCAATGCCACTCCGCGTCCGTTTTCTGTCAGCCAGCTGGTTGGCAACTCACTCGTTCACTCGGTCGCCATGCACTTGAGTCAGCCCCCGAAGAAAAATCACCTGGCGCATTGGGTATAATTTAATTTACAACACCCACTTCTTTAGCACTGTCAGCGGAAAGAATTCCGGCAGCGATATGGATCCGAAGAGCGCATGGCCTAAGTGACTAATTAACTATTGGCCACCATAAACAAATGAAATAGCCAGGAAATTTGATAACATGATTATCAGAATGGCATCTAATCAAAACCAAATGGAGTGGTTTCCAAATCACTGGGGGTTTCTTAATGAAAAGCTTATTGCGCACTCTTGTAGAGTAAAGATTGTGCTTGGCAGGGGAAGCGGAAATCCGAATAAAATAATTATTCAATTGTAATTATGCTTTATTAAAATCTCCAATCTTGTTACTATTTACCAGACTTCTTGATAAAACTAAACACATATTATTAATAAACTTAATAGCAACAGATAACATTTATTAGCTATCTGTTTGTAACTTCCCAAGTGATTATCTTGGTATGTAACTTTGATTTTTATGATATATATGGCCAAAGTATATTCTACCAATTTAAAAAATATTGGCAAGGCAAACAGACGACAGCGATTTCACACCTTTTCTATCGAAACCCCATTTATACGTCATCAAAGTTCGATAAGAAACTTTTCCTTTGGCCAACAATAATAAATGCTGATAACGAGCTTGGGATCGCAATAATCAGTTGGTAATTAAAAAGCGTATACAGGCTTGCCCTTTAATACTTGCACTGAATTGCGGACATGGAGGCTAATGAACAATTCCGTTTAATTTGGTATTCGATTAATTTTACAAGCTCTCTCTCTCTATAGACCTCATACGTTATCCGCAGTGATGTCACTGTCCATTATTACAGTTATTATTATTATTATATACTAGGAACACTGCAATAACAGAGCCACGGATTTTACGATTGCCATAACAAGAAGCGCTGGCAATTAAACGAGACGCACGCTATATATATCCCCATATATATCCCGATATAAATATCCAGCCAGAGGAGCCATAAAGTTGCGATCTGGACACGCTGTAACTTTATGGGGAGCGCGTGAAATTCAATTAAAAGCCATGTTCGATATTAGTTACAATAACCGGGATGGGATTATATATCTGCCCAGCCATATAGATAGATGGCGAGAGCGTGTCCGAGCCATAAACGGAACTTATTGAATAAAATTGAAGGGCAGCCCAATAGACAGGCAGTCGGCGGTGGCAATGGCAGTGGCAATCAGCCGCCAAAACCACCGATAAGCGTATATGTAAGTGTCGGGAATATGGGGAATATGTAGTTTTGTGTGATTTATGCTTCAGCAAAAGGCATCGGTGGGCGTTTGATTGCCCCACGGTATGTGCGTCACTCTCCATAAAGATTATTCGCTGATTAGGAAGCCTGGGCAGCCCCATATCGCACACATATCACACATGCAGCATGTAATTCGAATACCTGACAAACTGCAGCCGGAAAATTAATTAAAGCAAAACCCCCTTGGGCTGGCAATACCAGAATTTAATGAACTTGTCCTTGTCCTTGGTCGTGGTTATTCGGGAAATGCACCCGAATTTCACTGGGTCAGTGGGTTGAGGGAGGGATCGCCAGTAAAATGGGAAACTGCACTCTAATTAAAAAATTTCCCCTGCAAGCTACAGCTGCTGGAAATTAAGCATACGCCCCGTTATACGCAGAAATAATACTTTTTAATTGCTTCACAGGAATGCCAGTGAAAATAAAACAAACCCTGTTATGCATTCCGTGTACAAAGGCAAATAAAAGTTTATGGAAAAGCAGAGATCTGCATAAATAAATATAGAAACGTGGAGGAGAAGAAGCTGAAGCCACAAAGCATGACCGCAGAAAATATATACAATACATACACAAAAGCTGTGCAAAAAGTTGTGGCCACTATTTGATAAACTTTAAGATGTCAAAGTCCCGAGAAAAGTGGAAAAGCGGGCAGGGAAATGTCAACTGGCAACCTTATAGACTAAGTAAATGTCCGAAAATGAAATGAGTGAAAAGCGACAGAGTCGCAAAGCCACAAAAAGCAGGGGGCATTAAAGCGAAGTCAACAATGGAAGGAAGTTGGCCGGTTGGCCGGCTGCAGATGAGGACTTGGCATAAAAAATAGAAGCCGGTCTGGAAGGAGTCCGGTAAAAATACTGGCCAGTCTGAGGGCAATATCAAGCAGCAGACTCAATGAGAACAAAAAAAGAAAGAAACCGAAAACCAAACAAATGTAAAGTTTATTAGATCGTAAGTGGTGGGGCAGGGGGAACACAGGGCCAATAATGTCACATCGCCATCTGCAGAATGCAATAAAAGCGTTTAACCCGAAAGCAAACGCTTCGCAAATATGTGAAGCGACTATGAAAAATGCTTGGCGTTTCCAAGGAAAAGGAAAATGAGGAAAAGCTAACAAAGAGCAACTCCATATGTTCAATACCCTATATAAAATACCAGAACATCGAAATGGGTTTGGTTTTAAGCAAAAAAAAAAACATTAGAAAATATTCCTTTTTTATGAAATAAAACCAAAGTGGATTCATAAAAACTGCTAGTCACAGGGAAAAACTCCAGAAGTTCAGTTCCCTATACATATTATACCGAAATATGGAAGTGGGTTTAATTTGTAGTATCAACAAACCTTATAAAATATATTTTTTTGAAGAACAAAACTCATTATAATTATTAAGATAATATCAAAATGGATATTTAAGAAAGATCTTTAAATTATTTTCATAGAACTTGATTAACACCTTAACCAATAAATAAATGATAACTTAAATATTTAACTACAACATTTTTTTTAATAGATCTAAATACATTCAAAATGAAATTGTTTTTACAACTTTAAAGTTTTCAGAAGGAATATTAACCTAAAATTCAAAGGGTATCAAATAATTTCAAAAAAAGACAACTTCAAGCCAAAAAGAACCGAGAACCATAAATATGGTTTAGCCAAGGTGAAAGCGAGGAAAGTCAGAAAAGAAATGCAGACAAAACTGGCCAACTACCAGGGAAAACTGTCACATCATTTGGCTTTTCTTTGTTTTATTGCCTGACAAAAGGTATCGGAATTTATTGATTGAATTAATTAAGAACTTCAATTTCGGTCTGTGAATATTTTTATGAGTCAAACAAAGCTTTTTCGGTGAATACCCGTACTCAGTTCGGTCATCAGCTGTCGATTTGTTTGAAAATTAAAGCCGCAATAACCGAATCGATTCAATTTGCTCTCTCAACTGCGTCATAGTGGAAATTGCTGCCTTGTTTTTTGTTGTAGCTTGTTCCGATATGTCAGTGGGTTAGTTTCGTGTTATGCCCATAAATCAGCCGAAAATTCAAATGTTATCTGCCTGGTGGGATATTCCACTGCACAGTGTGGGTGAGTCTTCCTGTCCCGCTTTCTCTCTGTCTCCCTCTAGCGTTCTATCCCTATCCCTTTCTTCCTGTATCTGTGTGTGTTTGTGGGGCGATAAGCAGGCTGCCACCGCTCAGTTAGTTGCCACTTTTACGTTAGTATGCACTCTATATAATTCCGCTGATGACGACGTCCAGCTTTATCCTTCTTACTGCAGAGCCACAGTCGGGGTCACCAATATAGCAGTGCAATTAAAACTATAAAAGATATACCTATGTACATTTCAGATATGATGTGGTATTTTTAAACAAATGGTCTTAACTTACAATATATATTATAAGCATTAATTCCCTAATAAATTTTTAAATTGTTAATCAGTTTTAATGTAGTTCAAGATACAATCAAAGATATCAATTTTTGATATACTACCTACACCCCGAAAAAAAATACCTAAGAACTTACATATAACTTTATAGATCTATAAATTGTAGATGATTATAAATTGTAGATATGATTTATAGATCTATAAAGTTCCTATTTTTATATATGAGTGATTCTTTGTGAAATGTATCGAGAATTTCTTTATGGTCTCAAAAGGATTTCATATTTGTATCACGATATTATACCATTTATACAGGATTTAAGGATTTATTTGGTTAAGTTTTTATATAATATATATATTGGTTTTAGAAATGAATGGGTGGATACAGTTTCTTTTATAAATAAAAGGGGAAAACGAAATAAATTTCCAGTACTATTTGACTGACCGCCCCTGTATTTACACAGAATGATAGTGGAGTTATTATTATGAGCGTTCCGCTGGCTTTTCCGCTCCCAATGTCAATCGCTCTGCTATATACCAACAGGTGGCATATCTAACAATAGCATCGTCCAGGGCGCTTAACCCGTTGCCACTTCTGGGCCAGATTATAAATGGCCAAGCATCTGGCTCCTGGTGGCTCATTCGCACCAACGGCTGAAGCCCGCAAAGAAACGCGTCGCGATCGCTCTGAATCGTCAGCGTGAAGTTTGAGTTTGAATTTCATTCAGTTTCGGAAATACATGGAAATTACTGCAACTGTTACGGAATATGAAACAAGGATCTGCAAGTTGCCTGTGAAAAATCTCCCCGAGTGTGTGCACACACAACCCCTCTTAAAAATCCACAAAAATCTGGTAGAAGGCTTTAGCACTGTTGAGCCATGTGTTCCAAAGCATTGGTAAGTACAACGTTTTTGGGAATGAAGACAAACATAAACAAGAATAGATGGGTACTTCAAATTTGAAAAAGTTTGGGATCCACTGGAAAATACTAGGATAACAAACATAGTTTATGCACAGATAATAATTTGATATAAATAAATAAATGTGGATATAAAGAATGAAATTTTTTTCCCAATCGGAGATGCATTTTTTAAAATAAATTTTTTTTACAGCTGTACGTTTTAACATTTTCCTGGCATTTTATTTCGAATAACTAAAATATAGGCATTTTAATCTTGAATATAAAAGGATATTAAGGATAATACAAATTCGTGAATACAATGTACAACTTTCACATCGTTATAAATTTAATATTCTTTAAACTTAAAAACAAGAAACTTTTGTGGCATCTGAAACTTTTCTGGCATTCTGCATAACTTTTTTTGTTCTGTTTTGGAGTACCAATATACAGATATTTTAATCTGGCAAAAATAGAGATGTAAAGGATGCCAATAGCAAGGATATTATATGAATAATAAAATATTTTAAATGCAATTTGAGTTATTATAACTTTAAAAATAAAATATTCTTCTAATTCAGAGATTAATTTCCTGGAAATTTTCGATTTCTCAAAATTTTTGTGGCCACTGTAAGTTCGGATACTTTTCCGGCATGCTGTGTAATTTTCGCCCTGCTGTTTCGGGTAACCAACATAATTTGGGGCGCAATTTAAAGCTCTCCTTGCGAGGATGCATGGGGCATTCGAATCCAAATCCAAATCCAGCTCCGGCATCCTTTTAAGCGGAGCTGCCGGAACGATGAAACTTACATGAGCTTGGATCTCTTTTACGGCAATATGCAAACAGTAATTGAATTAATGCCATGAGCCAAACGAAATGTTGACCGAACCCACACGTAGACACACACGTATAGCAGAGCAGCTGTGCATGCACAGAAATGGTTTGAAAATTGGAAATTAACAAAAAGCAAGCGGAAAAAGCGCTGGCACAAATTTAGCTGAAAATCTGAGCACATAGGGAAAAAAGGAGGAAAAAAAGGAGGAAAACCCCTCGAAGGATGGGTGTGTGTACAATGTATGTGTGTGTGTGCATTTTGCATGTTGCTGCTCTTGTTCGGGCAGCATGCGAATTAGTGTTACCACTCGACACTTTGTCCTGGCTAAAATCTGGGGATGAGGAGAAAGTAGCTGGCAGGGGGAGAAAGTAGGGGATGGGGGAAAGGAGAGTGACGGGCGACAGCCGGCCATCAGCAGAGAAAAGCTTGCACTTTTCTTTCGAGTGCAGTGGGCCTTTCCTGCTTTCGCCACCCCCCCAAGCATTTTCCATTTTCCACCCGCTTTTGAATGCTTAACGTGTCACTTGCCTGCCTCAGAGTGTCGGCATGCAACTCGGCCAGCTGCAAAAATATGCAAATTAGACATCAAAAATGCTTTAATGAAAATTCCGCCTGCGGCAGAAAAAAAACCAAGAAAAAACGCTATAGTTGACGACCACGACTAAAAGATACCCGTTACCCAAGTGTAGTGCGAGGGAGATGGGGATATGCATGCAGCAAATCGGCTGTTTCCCAGATTGCACTTTTTATTTGCTTATAACTTTTTAGTAAATGGTCCGACTTAAACCATTTTTGGCATGTAGAAGGGTCTTGACAATCAGAACAAAATCCCCTTTGGGTGCTAGACAGACATTAGAGTGGGCATGGCACCCTGCTGAAATAAAATTTTGCTGCGTAAGAACCTCAAGAATCAGCAGATTCCGAGGTCTCAGCGTTCGTACGGATACGGGGACAGACGGGCATGGCTAGTTTGCACGGCAAGTGATCCTGATCATGAATATATATACCTTATAGGAATCTAATATACCCTTATAATCTTTGGGTAATGGGTATAAAAACAAGAAACAGAAAGACACTGGCTGCAAAAAGTGTGAGCGCACCCAGTTTCGCCGCAACTAATGTAGATTTCTTGCTCTGGCCACTTTTCGAAAACTTTATGCCTGCCATGGCCAAATTGATTTTGAATTTTATGGTGGCCGGATGCTGATTAAACTTGGCCATAAATCCTTTGGCCCAATTGACAGCTGGCCATGACGTATGGCCACCCTGGAGCTGAAAGTCCTTCGCTAATTATCATAAAAGTGACACTAATGTGAGACATTGAATACATATACATTATGTAGGTGCTCTAGAAAACTGAAAAATTGTAAATGGTCCAAACACAAAACCCAATTCACTTTGTCAGCCAGTTAACTGCGCTTGCCATAACAATCGCTTTGCATGGGTAAATTAAATGAATTTTGCAATTAAAAGTTGCACTCCTTTTGCAAGCATTTGTCAACGCAAATAAGCGTAAATTAAGTTTGTTTTGCTTCTACATTTTTTCCATTTTCAGCAGCACACTGCTTGTTTTTGCCTCCCTTGAATCCTTGGGAACACAACCATCCCAAGATATTCCCTATTCCCAGTTGTTTTGTTGAGGCTGCGCTTCCTACGACCGATGGTTCTCATTGTTGGTTTTGCTTTGTATACCCTGAAAAGAGACATTTGGCAAACATTTATGCTTATAACTTTGAGAAGACATGGAAAAGTACTTACAACTAGTCGAATAAATACTGCTTTTTATTTACAATATTATTGATGGGCTTGAAAAAAAAATATAGCAAAAATACAATAAAGTTTAGCTATAAAGATGTTTTAAAATTAGTTAACATGAGTTCAAAAAATTCTTTAAAAAACATCCATTCCTTATATCAGTATTAAGTTATTTCTAGCAGAAATTAAGATTTTCGCATGTTTATTTATATATATTTATATGGTACTAATGATATTCTTTTAAAAATGTCACAAAAACATAATGGTATTAATGATATTCTTTTAAAAATGTATCAAAAACATAGTAGAGTATACCACCAAAAATGTTTTAAAATTCCAATAATATTATTAAAAACCATCCATAAATAGCTGAAAGTTTATTTTTATTAATAATATAATAATTTAATAATTAGGATTGACTTATAAAATTACTTGTCCTTAAAATACATTTTATATTTTGTGAATAAAGTAAAATATTATTTTAAGGCCTGTAAAAAATTTATCCAATAGCTATTTTTTTGTATCTACCTAGGAAAGCTTTGAAATGTTCTAAAATGTTCTTAAACTGGCTAAATTTTCAAAGGGTATTGGATGACCAGCTAGTGTCGCCCCTTAATTTCCACTTTCATTTTGTTTTGTTTGCTAAACGGTGGCACCGCAATACAGCAATACAGGGATGGCAAGTGCAGCTTCCGCTGGAACGGAAACGGAACCTGAAACTGAAACTGGAACTCAAACGGCAGCCGAAGCTGTGAGGACTGTGACTGTAACTCACAGTCGCATTTCATGTTGTTTTAATTACTTTCTGATTTATTCAACGCGACTCGAGGGGGCACGGGGAACTTCGGGTGGCAGCATGCCACATTGTTGACTGTAATTAGTTGCATTGTCACCTGAATGCAGCCAAATGAAATGGCAAACAGAATGGAAACAAAAACATGTCTACCATTTTGGCCCGGCCATGAAACATGAGCTCGCATAAAATGTGCTCAAATAGCCAAATTATATTTACATTATTTAAGTGCAATGACAAGAATTTCAACGGAAATTCGGTTCGAAAACAACAACAGTATGGTTATCACACTGAATTAAATAAGCCTCTCTCGTTTGCGCACCCAAAATGTTGTTTGCAGTTTCAGGTAATTTCGGAGATGCATTATGACCGACAAAATTAGAACAGCATTTTCAATGTTTATTATTTTAACCATGCTTTATCCTGGCCTTCCATTATAATTTGCAGTTATCGTTGTTTTACCCTGACTTTACCCAAAAGTCCTCATCAAAGCTTGTCGGCTTAACGAAATGCAAAAGCACAGCTCGGCATTGGATATACGTATAATATATATAGAACAAATTGCATGATTAGCATTCGCCGCATGTTTTGAACACGCCCCACAGCCGAAAAACACGTCAGTTAAATAAATAAGTTTGTGGAAAATTGCATCCACTGTCGGTGGTTATGTTTTGGCATCGGAATGTTGAGCATTTTCCCATTTTCAATAAGCCATAAGCTGTGTAAAGTAGCCAACCTTAAAATGAATGTTCGTGTTTTGTTTGTAATTTTGCATGTTCTGATTGCGAAAAACATTTTTGAGCTGAAGAGATATTGAATTAGCAGTTCAGTTGAACTAATTAGGAACATGTAAAATGTTCTGATAAACTTTAAGGCTTTCTAATTGCCCTTAACACTTGAAATTGTATAAAACCGGGATAGCCTTAAGATAGCTGGATTTCAAGAATTATCTCTGGAAATATTTATTTCGCATTTTCAATAAGCCATAAGCTGTGTAAAGTAGCCAACCTTAAAATGAATGTTCGTGTTTTGTTTGTAATTTTGCATGTTCTGATTGCGAAAAACATTTTTGAGCGGAAGAGATATTGAATTAGCAGCTCAGTTTAACTAATTAGGAGCATGTAAAATGTTCTGATAAATTTAAGGCTTTCTAATTGCCCTTAACACTTCAAATTTTATTAAACCGGGATAACTTAAGGTAGCTGGATTTCAAGAAAATCCTCTGCAAATATATGTTTCATGTTTTCGAGAAGACATTTGCTGTGTAAAGTAGCCAACCTTAAAATGAATATTCGTGTTTTATTTGTAATATTTCATGTTCTGATTGCGAAAAACATTTTGAGCTGAGGAGATATTGAATTAGCAGTTCAGTTGAACTAATTAGGAGCATGTACAATTTTCTGGTAAACTTAAAGGCTTTCTAATTGCCCTTAACACTTTAAATTTTATTAAACCGGGATAACTTAAGGTCAACAAGCCATAAACTGTGTAGAGTAGCCAACCTTAAGATAAATGTTCGTGTTTTGTTTGTAATTTTGCATGTTCTGATTGCGAAAAACATTTTTGAGCTGGAGAAATATTAAATTAGCAGTTCAGTTTAACCAATTAGGAGATTGTAAAATTTTCTGATAAGCTTCAATGCTTTCTATTTGCCCTTAGCACTTTAAATTTTATAAAACACGGGATAGCTTTAAGATAGATGGATTTCAAGAATTACTTCTGCAAATATGTATATATTACCCATTTTTAGTAAGCCAAATGAATGTTCTTGTTTTGTTTGTAATTTTGCATGCTCTGATTGCGAAAAACACTTTGAGCTGAGGAGATATTGAATTAGCAGTTCAGTTTAGCTAATTAGGAGCATGTAAAATGTTCTGATAAACTTCAAATCTCTCTAATTGCCTTTAGCACTTTAAATTTCACTAAACCCGGGATATTTCAAGATTTACCTCAACAAATATATATCTCCTCCTTTGCAACAGGATCCGTGTGGCTGGCAAATATGTTGACCTGATCAAATGAACCCAGACTCAACCGCAATTTACAGCTCCATAATTTGCTTGCACAATTAATAAACATGCCAGGTGCTTAATATAATTAAAATTGTTTCTATGTGAAAGGATGATTTTGGGGTAATCAACTCTCTCGTTTGGAAACCAAGTTAATTTACACCGCAAATGGGTTTTGGCGTTGCCATGACAATAATGCTAATTAAATGCAACTAAAGTTGGGAACCCCCTAAAACACTTTCCCCGTAGCTGTAAAATAATAACGAACCTCTCCTTTTTTTTTTGAGCTGTGTTACCATTTTCACCCAGGTAGCTGCCAAACAAAAGTAAAGCGAGAAAAAATGCATATTGCATGCGTGCTCAGAAATTAATTGGAATGCAAATGCAGTGGCCAAAGTTGCACTTTAATTATCCTTTTTTTTTGGGGGGAAAGCCGTAATTATGGCCTGGTTAGGTTCTATATATAGGTCCGCGTTCGTATCGTGCCTGCAATTACACAAGCTAATGCCGTTTAATTAAGTTCACACGTGCCACAATTAAATCTTCAGCGCTAATTGATGAAAGTGTGAGCCTGTGTGTGTGAAGGACATGGGATTCATCGGCTATTTTTTTAAACGCCAAACCAGCTCACGTAGTCAGCAAACGACAAACAAATAAACGAAGGAGTAGCAAAAGGTGTAGGACGAATCGTGTTGGGAAATCATAAATAGTTTCGCCCCTGCCCCGAAAATGTATCCTTACCATTTAGAATTAGCCTAAGCCGAATTCTGTTAGTGATGGTAATACTTTTGTTTACCTAGATTAGGTACTGGGTATTAAAGATTGGAAAAAATAATCTTTTTTATCTTAAACAAATCTAAATCAAAAGAAAGTAATATATATCCTTCAACAATTGTTTTGATTAAATATTTAAAAGATCTTAAGTGTATATAAGTAAATAGTTGGCATAAATACACAGATAATAATAAATAAATTAAACTTAACACTATATGTGAAATCAAAACTATATGCGTATAAAAAAGCTCCTATCCTATATTTTCTATCCTATATTTAAACATTATTAGCTGTAAAAAATAAGAGGATATGTATTTAAAAAGAACCCCATTTCCTAACCATAATATTTAATATATTAGAGGTAAAAAAATAAATACTTGGCTAGGATAATTGTTCTATTTAAAAGTATTGTCAATTTATTTTCATATGTTACATGGAATGGTTCTTAAACTAAGGTACATCTGATACATTTGGGTCTCAGATGCGCATCCCAAATACTTCGTACGTTTGCCTTCCGAAGAGGGCGTGCCAACTTGAGTTACGTTTCGTTTCGAAAAAGGGCAGAGCGGATTCGAAAATTATTTAGCAAATTAACAGGCTGACAAGTCAACTGTGTGTGCATTCGGAAGTGGCTGACGTGGGTCCAAAGGAATGGATGGCTATGTGACCGGATTGCCAACAGGCGGAAAACTTATGGATGGCCGGCACGCAATTGCTCACCTTGGCCAAGAAATGTTGGCCAAGAGAGAGAGGTGGAGGATGTGGCCAATGGCCATTAAAGTAATTCTCCTGCTGTTTGTTTTCCGGTGTTTTGGGTATTTTGTTTAGGTTCGGGTTTGTCTGCTCAGCCACCTGGAAGAACTTTCGTGTTGTTGCACTTTGTAGTCTCCAAATATTTTGGTTCCGTCTGAGACCGCAACGCAAACACATGCAACGTTTATTATGTGTATATGTCGGCTTAATGTCCTGTTAAAGCCAGCTTAGACTGGGCTAAGTGTGGGGAAAAGGATAAGGACAAGTTTACAAGGGCAGCATGAATTGTTGCTGTTGCAACTGCAGTTCCTTAATGAAGTTGCTTGTTAATAAAAATTGAAATTAAAGCGAGTCTTAACGAATTCATGTGCATGCGATGGTGAATCAAAGAAAATACACGCACGGAGTAATGAGATTTTCACTTACAGAGAGAGGAATTCTTGAATTCTTCTCAATTTCATGTTAAGATTTACATTTATCACAAGTCTCAGAATTTTTTGATTTGTTTATTTGTATATTTAATTATGGTTTCGAATCATTCAATAAATGGAACTATTATTATTTATTTACAAATTATATAAAAACAATTACATGTATAAAATGCATATAAATACAAACTTCATAGGGTTTAAAAAAATGTCATGTAAATATTAGAAATAAATATTTTAACGTTAAAACATTTTTAAGAACTTAAAAAATGTATGAGGATAAACCAAAGTGATGCCCCAATTGAGTAAAACATTTACAATTTTTTATTAATAAATAATATAAAAAACATAATGTGAATGGCATTTAAATAAAAAATGCATGGGGTTTTAAACGTTATATTTATAAAGAAAAAAATAGAGTGAAATTTATATGGAAATGCAACTTTATTTTCAACAATAAATAAAAGTTTGAGAGTAAACCAAAGTGATGAACCCTTTGGGTATACCATTTTTTCCGTTATGAATTAAATAAAAACAATAATATGAGCGGGAGGAATACAAATAAAAAATTTATAGGAGTTTTAAACGTTTTAAGCAACGAATAAATTGAAAAACATGTTGAAACTGAAACAAATTGTTACAATAAATAAAAATAGAGAGATGACCCATTTTGGGTAACACATTTTTGCGCTGTGCCTGAAGTTAATTAAAGCCGCCAATCTGCTGAGGGAGGCGAAGGCGGTGGCCGTGCCACGCCCACTTCCCGGCCAGTGCCTCAAGTATTGCACTTGGCATAATTTGTGCAGCCGGCAGAAGCTCGTATATCAGACAGCAGGCGACGGTCGACGGTCGACGGTTCTCCCTCTTTTTCTGAATTCGACAACTCAGCGAACTGAAAAGCGGCAAAAAAAAAAAAAAGAGTATATATGGATGCGAATGAAATATCCATGGAGGAGATGGCCAGAAAACCGGAGAATCCCGGGGCGGGAATACGCCAACGAGGTCAACGACAGGCCAAACTGGCCGGCAGAGAGCAAACTTCAAGTGTGACTGTGCGACTGTGTGATGGCCAACACTTGGCGGACAATAAAACAATTAAACGCAAAGTCAACATGGCGAGCCAAAAAAGTTAACTCCACTCCACTCGAACTGCCACGCCTACTGAACACCACCCACCGCCCATTCAAAACCACCGCCCCCAATGAATTGAAATGGGAATCGAAAATGGAATGCAGCTGGGCCAAATGCCAGTGCCATTTGAATGCAACCAACGAATGTGCCACATGCGGCTCACTATTGCTGCAGCATTTGCCACGGGGCGTATACTTAATCAAAACCAAAACATACAGCACCGCACTTGGCGATTTAGCTGGGTTTTTCGTCTACTGGTTAGAGTGGTAACTGGTAGGCAACTTTAATTGGAATTTATGGTCGGACATTATTTGCGCGGCCACATTTTTGAGCTCTCCAGGAGGCAGGTTACGTCATTTGCGGGGCTTGAATACATCTCGCCTTGAGTGACGTTATCCGTGAAAAGTTCTTACACGCGCCGCACAAACTGAAGAAAGGGAGTACTATCCGGTTTCCTGTCTTGAAGTCTGAAAGTCTGAAGGACTGAGAGACCGAAAGTCCCAAGGATGTGGCTGTTACCTCGCCTCGCACACTTCGAAATAATGATGAGGCAACACTTGAATAATTTCTGTGAATATGTGGGGGTGTTTAAAGTTTGGCAGAAATTTATGGATGGCATTTACAACAGGTAAAAAGATAATAAAGCAGAAAATATTTTAGGATCTTATGCATGGGAGCATTTTTAAAGCTAATCTATATGTACTGAACTGCACTCCAATTGATCCCCAAATAAATAGTGGCTAGCCTTGGTATTAAGATATTACCTTTTTGAAATACTATACCTCTTTTAAAAATGATAGATTTGTAAAATGTTATAAAATTAATAGATACGATATTTTATAAAGATCTAAATATTAATAAATGTTAAATATCCAATTCTTTCTCAGAACTCTTAAGCCGCAAGTTTATCCTCACTGTCTAGTTTTTATAGAAAAAGATATTCCATATAAAACTTAAAGATTTGTAACATGACGACAATTATTATAATAAATATTATCCATCTTGCTAGTTTAAATTCCCTTTATTCTTAGATCCTTTAAGGCCCTAGTTTCAACCTCAATTTCTAATTTGTGTCTTTGTATTCCCCCATTTAAAACCAAGATTTATAATCTCCGGCTGCACCGAGAAAGTGCATAACTTGGCAGCTGTGCCAGTCAACCGCACTATCAAATCTTCATCAGCGCCAGAGGCCCTCAAGGATATTAACCCATGTAGAGGTCCTTCACTAGCCACGCCCACCCAATCACAATTTAAATCGTTTTGTGGGCGTTGGCCCAGTTGTCTGTTGTTGTCTGTTTTCCGGGACATAATGAATGGTTGCCCATCAATTGACCAAAGAAGCCTCGGGCAATTGCAATTTGTGTCGCCCGATAATTGTCCTGTAACAGGACACAGTGCAATCGTAAGCCGAACTCCTTGGATCAATTGGTTCAGGAAAAATCCCGGAAAATATGTATGTATGACCGGGTGAAGGAGAAGCATAAGAAGTAGGAGGAGAAGGATGTCGTCGTTCGGTCAACCATAAAATAAAAGATAATCATTATTTTTCTAAGATTGAACATAAATTCTTCGCGTGCGCGCTCCACCATTAAACGTGGTGCAGCTTCGGCTTCCCCGGAAATGCATCAAAATTCGCTGCCTGCCTCCGTATCAGTTTCAGTGTCTGCGGAGCGGAAATGCGCTAGCGCACAGGAAAAGGAATAAAGTACGCACACACATGTACTACTATGTGGAGAACAGAGGGAGCCCACTCACACACTTACACACACATGCAGCTCGCAGGATGCAGCGGTAGCCCGTGGCCTTTCCCAGCTGCAGGACATGTGAATGTGGGCAAAAGAGTGCTGGGGCGTTAAGAATGCAACGCCTGCAGCTGCTATAGACCGGATGCAGCTCATTTCACTTGGCCAAGCAACAAAATGCAGGCCCAGGACTCTCATCCTGACGCCCCCCCCCCCCCCCCCCCCCTTTACCACCCTCTTACCCATTTATCCCCCTGCATCCAGGATGATGCAGAGCAGGATGAAGATGCATTGCCGGGTTGATTTAATAAATTTTCAAATATTTTCTCGCAAAATATTTTACTGCATCCACGCGACTGAAAGTCAATTTAATAAACTGTTAAGCAAAGTGCAAGGGCAATGGGGAAAATGTATAGATGCCATGTTAACAAAGAAAGCAATACCCTTACATCGGAAATCTGATGGATTAAGGGTATAAGGATTAATAAATGTTGAAGGATCTTTATAGAAATTAATATTTTAATTTTTATTTTAATAATTGCGTTGGTAGATATATATTACTCCTAGAACATTTATCTTTATAAAAAAATTATCAGGACTAATTTTGAGGAGCAAGAAAAAATTTTACCATCTCTTTCAAATGCCTATATATTATTTTTTTGATACTTTAAGTTTAATAAATAATATTTTAAAAGTAACATATATTTGAAGGTATATTTAAAAAAAATCAAGGTAGTAAATTTAAAAATAAATCTTTATACCTCAACTATCATACCTCATTGGTATTTTATATACAGTAGCGCCCCTTCTTTTTTAAAATATTAATTTTATTATTATATACTAGCTTTAATTTGTTAAAATAAATAAATAACATTAATATACAGTAAGCCAAAACTTGTATATTAACTAAATTATGATAATAAAGTCAATTAATTTTTTATTAAAAGGAAAAAAGTCTTATAAAATTGGCTTACTGTATATTAAATACCAATGGATATGATACTTGAGGTATAAAATTTTTTTTTAAGTTTACTACCTTGATTTTTATTAAATATACTTTCAAATATAATATATATCTTTTTAAATATTATATCAGTAAGCCAGAAAACGTCTCAAACCCCTGGATATATAAGGTATACCCCAGTAACCGATAGGGTGCTGAAATGGTTGGGTAAAGTGTGCCAAAGTAATACGTAATGCGTTCGAGAGGAGCGTTGTGCATGTGTGCCCTACATGGCTATATGTTCCTGAATCTGTGTGTATGCTCGTGTATATCGCTTGCGTGCTCGACGACATCCTCCATTAAAACTTAAAAAAAAGTTCGCTCGCTTAATTAAATGTCGCATAAAATGAAATCTTGAAACATTTTTCAACCACACAAAAATAAAAGGAGCCTTGACTTTCCCTCTTAACGTAACGTTCCCTTACCGAATTTTCGCCAGCCATGAATTTCCCACCCAATCCCCGCTGAATTTTCCACAAGCACCACCCACTTGAGTCCATCAGCGTGTGGCGGCGATGTCGAAGTGATTAAATTGAGCAACCATTAAAAATAAATATGGCGACAAATGGTTCAAGTGTGAGCTGGGGATAAGAACTGGGGTTCGGGGCTCATTAAGCGGAAAATGATGGGGGGGGGGGGGGGTGGGTAATGATGTTTGGCCACAGCTTTTTCTCTTTCCCCCCCAAAAAAAAGATACGTAAATTTGTGAATAATGTCTGATGTCGGCTGCTTCGCCACAAATATTTAATATACATTTACCACAGGGGGCTGGGCTTATAAAAAAATCTGCATTTACTGACGGGGCTGGGGCTAATTGAAAACAATTTCCTGGCCAATCGACTGACCCCAAGCAGATGATTAGGTCCGAGGGGCAGCTATAAGTGTGACAACAGCTCCTTGAGCCCTTCTCCAGATGGAAGTAGTAGTGGTAGTCCTAACCGAAGTCCCTCCTTTTTTAGCCATCTCTATCTGTGCCACTTGAGAGCGACAAGCGGCCTTGTTGAGTGCTGGCCAAGCTGTCATTGTGAGTGGGTGGGATGCCTCTTTGCCAGGCCATCATGGAACCACCTCCTGAACCACCTCACCCACCTGAACCACCAGATCCACCTGTTTCGCTCCGTTCTGAGCTGGCAATCAAGCTAAAAGCACCTGGCCAGGCCCTAAGCTTTGCTTATTTGTTTGAGAACTAGAGGGTGGCTAGTGGGTGGCTGGTGGGTGGCTAGTGGGTGGTTAGTGGGTGGTAAATGGGTGAAAAGTGGGGTGTGGGTTGTGGGCTGGAGCGGCACTCTGGTCCATTGGCTGGCCCCGTAAATCTTTCCGCACACTTTAGCAATTTATACATAACCGCCGGCATTTATTGTCACTTTTAGCTGCGAGTTCACCACCCCAAAGGGCAGCAGAAAAAACCCCCCACCCAGCGAGCCCATCACGTTTTGCTATTTACATTCGCCACGGCAACATGGCAAAGCCATTTCTGTTTTCCTTCTTTTTGTCAGCCATTTTTTTTGCCCTCCTCGTGCCCCGATAAAGTCATCTTCTTCATTTGCAGCCGCCGGCTGTCCAAGGACCAAAACTTTATTTGCCACCAAACCACCAAATGGCAAATGTCACGTTGCCGACTTATTAGCGCTTTTTCCCCGGCCTGATAAAATGTGGCACTGTGGCAAAGGAGATTAAATAATGCTCTTTGGTTAAGGTAACAAAAAAAAAAAATAGGAGAATACAGAGCTTTGCATATTTGTCTTGAATATTTATCAAATTGCGCATACGCATAGTGGGCCTCAAGTGACTGGAATTTGTGTGTGATTTATGATATAGGGGGGGAAGGGCGAAACCTCGGAAACAGCAGCAGCGTTGATGAATTACTGGCCATAATGATGCATCATTATGTGGAACTAATTGCGGGCCTGGCCCACAGTCAGTCATTTAGGCCATTGTCAATTACCATCGCCGTCGAATCAGTTGGCTTCATAAATTAGCCTCGCTGATCGAATGAAAGTTTCATCAATTGTTTATTGGGCCATGGGCTCACACTCGACTTAACCCATATATCAAAATCACGCCGTGCATTTTCTCGGGGCAGATGTCACATTTAATTGGATTTTCACAACGGCCTTTGTTTGCTTTTCGGCCCAGGCGTTCTAATAACCTATTAAATGGAAGCTCGAGGCGAGAATTTTCCCCCTTACCGTGTAGCGAAAGCATAATTGAGGATACCTCCTTGCCCGCAAAGTTATCCCCTTTCCAGGATCACCCACAGGACATAAATAACACGAGGACTTCCGTTTGCCATAAAAGTGACGCGCCGCTTGGCCAGAAGGCGAAATGGCGCCCTGAATTGCCAATGACAACATTTCCGTTCCGAGGACAACAAGCTCAGGCCCACAAATCGTAAATTTCAATCAATGGAGCACTCGACTCTCACTCGAATTCGATTTCAGTTTCAGTTTGGTTGGGTTGCCTCGAAAATCTCCGCCGAAAAGTGACAAACATGCCCTCCGCCAGATGGGTATTAATTGCCTGATTTACAGAACACTTAACAAAAATTAGCAAATCTTTTAAGATTTAAATTAAATTATTTACACTCTGATATGTTTACATTTTTTAATCTTACAAACAGTCATTTTTGTGGCCTTATTAATTATTTTATAGTAGATTCAAAGAGAGAGAAAACGAAAAATTGGAATTTTCATTATCACTTTAACATTTAACATAGTTCAATTTAGGTTTCTGATCAAAAAACTGAATTTGTTTTTTTATATATATTAAATAATGATTTTAAATTTTAAAAAAATTGAATAACTAAGTTAAATAAAATATAAATAAATTAATTTTTCGGTGCATCTGCAGGAGCAGCTGAGGCCAAAACCTCTAAACAAGTTGGCTAACTTTGCGTGAAGCGAATGTGTTGCAATATAACTCGTAAATCATTAAAACTTCGCTCATAAAAATAGGCCAAAGGCTGGAAGGGTATATACTATATAGCATGTCACTACTTCTAGCCATAATAGTTGTCCTTGCCCCATTCAGGTTAATCGAAAAACTTTTACCAAATCATTTCGGCAAATGGCCATTGAAAAGGCGACCTAACCGCAGGCCTCAATTTAAGGCTCCTTTTTTGACTAATTGCTGGAAGTCCTGTGGTTCTGCCGTTTAAAGAGGCCTTGAGTTCGACTTTATTCAGCGAAAGTAAAGTGTAGAGAAGATATAAAATCCATGTTCCTGCAACGAACAATTTATATGCACATAATTACCTAGGACCAATCCAGATTATACAGACTTAACAAGCTTTCTAGATCGTCTAGCCGGAATGGCATTTCACGTTCAGGAGTACAAGTCAGTTCATCACCATCAAACTGGAAGACCAATAATCATAATAATAATAATATCAAAGTTAATTAGCGGACATCAATCATGCGATTATTTCATTTCATTTATTTGACTCGGAAAAATTGATTTCACGGCCAGACAAAAGAACAGCGAGGTGTTGGTGAATCGCCAATTAATGAGCAACAGTTGATTAAAAAGCCTGAAAGCCTATATACGATTTATTTGAATTCAGTCCGGCCAGTTTATGATGATTGAATTTCTCCAAATGTATATTTTCTCGGGGGATATTGACTAGCCTGGGCTTTAATGATAAAGGTATTTAAAATTAACCATTTATTGGTTCAGCCCGAGTTTATTAAATCACTGCCCCTTTCGCATGTAAACAATATAAAAGTTAAATAGCAAATATGTTTATTATGCATTCGTGTGGTTCTCGGTTAAAAGCTGCCGCAAAATGTAATTAGTTGCTTGTTAATTGCAAAACTCGGTTATGGCCTTATTTATCTTTAATTTATTAAATGGGCAATAAACAAAAATTCAAAGTTTGGAATATGTATATAAATAGATTGCCTAATCAAATCACTTCCGCTTTCCTTGAATTTCAAGTTAAATAACCCAACTTGAGTTTCAGTTGAGTGAAAAATCATAACGAAATTGACAAAACTGGTGGAAATCCCATTGAAAGAATCCGCAGCTTTCCCTTTCAAATAATACGACAGCTTTCAACTCGTAAAAGTATTTATGTGCTTTGTATCTTTGATTTGTTTTTAATGCGACTCTGCGCTGCTGAGGCAATAAAATGTTTTGACGGACAGTGTCAACATGAAAGAGACGGTCTAGGGAAACGAGAAAGAGACGGCTTAAGGGCTCGAGAAAGAGACAGACAGAGGGCACATGAAAAGGACAGAGTAATCGGCTGCGCACACACGTTCCAAAGATAACCAAATTCGAGATGTAGCGGCCAGCAAGCGAATAAAATTATATTGAAAAATTTATACACAATGTATAAATATGTATGTACTTTTTCTTGGCAAAGACGTTTATGACTAAGTGGCCTGCATGTGTGTGCAAATGTGCAATATAAACTTTTATGCCATACACAGTTTTTATTTACCGCCACTTGACCTTTTTCAATTTTTGGACCCTTTTTGGTTGTATCTTTATGAACAAGCAGAACGTTAAAAGAGTTAGGGTTCTTGCTCTTTTTTTCGGGCTAACAGAACGTAAAGGGTTTATATCCCGACAGTGGACTTAAATATGGATGAGATGGTATTGAAGGACGAGCTGGAATTTCACCATTCACTGATTTATTTGAATTTTATTTCTTAAATTCATAAATTAAATAAATCTTCATAAAAGCTATACGATTTGGTTTTATCATATAATTATATTTATATTATGAAATTATTCAAGGGCTTATGGCTTTATTTAGATATTCCATTTGTCCTTTATAAAAGGAGAAATTCTGTTAGCTATTTTATTTTTTTTTATTTTATAAATTAAACAAATGCTTTATTAAACCCATATAAATTGGTTTAATATTATAATTCTATTTTTATATTATTAAATTATTCAAGGGCTTCTGAATTTATTTTGCTACCCTATCTTTACTCTATAAAAGGTTAATTTCCGTTAGCTCTTGATTGATTTGGGGCTAATGCCGGATATTATCCCCGTAATTAGATCATTGCAATGACCTAGAAGCAAATATTTACCCAAATTCAATGAAATCCTTGTTGGCTGCGCAATTCGGATTTCATTCAAAAATTGAAATTAATTTTCCAGCCATGACAAGGCAATTAATTGCGTGTCCTCGCTGTTTTCCAGCGAAATTTCGTGTAACTAGAATTTGCAAATTCCGCATGTACACTCGTATGCAAATGTGCATAAATCAAAATAAATTTGCCAAATCATGAACTTAATTTAAATGTCACGACAAAAGCAGAAGTGTTGACAGGGGCGGGGGTGCTAGGGGTGTTTTTTTTTGGAAAAACCCGGTGGGAAAATACCCTATTTTTCTTGTATTATTTGTATGTCCTTAATGTCGTCGCTTTTTCCCCTTTATTTATGCATTACGTATTACTTGCGACTTTCTTGCATTTGTCACTTTCGTTTCCACCAATGGCCACTGCCCATCCGGTAGAAGTTTTCCTCGATTTTCCGCCGATTTTCCTTAAAATTCGGGTTTTTTTTTGGGGGGGGGGGGTTTTAAATGCACGCGCGATTTTCGCAGCCATTGGATAAAAGGGAAATCGAAATTAAACTGTCCAAGGGGCTGTGCAGACCAAAAATTTACGACCGTGCGCGTGCTAAACGTGGCTCAGACACAGGAGGTTTTCCCTCGTCCATTTTCCGAATTTCCCCCCCCCCCCCCCCCCCCCCCTCCAGTATCCTTTCCGCTCTCGATATGGCCAACTTCGAGCTGCGTGTCCTTTCGTTTGGCCGCAAACATCCGCTCAGTGAAATGACTTTGTGGCTGGTTTTACATAACCCTGACAGACAGTCGGAGAAAAGCGAGAAAAGCGAAAGCAAAAAGATTATAGCCAAGGGGGGGGAGGGGGCATTGGTCCTGCCAGCAGGATTAAGTCCTTGTGGGTCTTGCATGTGTGCATTTGATTTTTGGCCAACATGAATGTTAAATGCGCATTTGTTTCCGGCCAACGCAAGCTCATGATTATTTTATTGAGCTGCTTCTATGGTTTCTGTAGCCTTTCCCGCCAAAATTGCCTCCGACATGCAATTCGCCAGCTGATTTAGATGCGCCACAAAACCCCTTTGCATTCACATTGCCAGTAATCTCAGCAACTTGTATTCATACTTTCGGTAACTGCACTTAAACAAATTAGTACTTCAATTGGGGACTAATTTTTAATTTACTTAAGTTACAATCCCCTCTTAAATATGTAATTTAGTTGTATTATTATCAGTATTTCGATATAAAATCAACATTTCATGCTTTATATTCAGTGGTCAACAACAGAATCAATGGCTCTTTCCCATGGGACACGTCCCATTTCTGCCGGCGCTCTGCCGACACATGCACAGTATTGCCTCGGCTGGTGACCACTGTTTTAAATCTATTCTGATATAAAATCAGCACTCCTTACTTTTAAATTAGTGGTTAACAGCAGAAGCAACGCTTCTTTTCCATGGGGTACGATATTTTCTGGTAATTTTTACTGGTAACTACTGTTATAAAGGCGTTTAAGATCAAAATAAATGCTTAAGATGCATTTAAATAATATTTTTTATATAACAAACACTATTTCTAATTTTCTGAAATCAAATAAATTTGACTACTTAATCTCCCTGTGTATTTACACATGTGGCTCGACTAGACTTGAGTGGCTTTTCCGGATCGTTGCACGCACAAATTGCCACTCGAATGGCGGTCTTACCTCTACGGTATCTGTATCTTTGTACAACCGTATCTGTATCTGTATCTGTAGCCGAATCTAAATCTGCATCTGCAACTGCTTCGCTCTATCTTTGCAACTGCAAGGGCAACCAAGTGTCTCTGCATCGCTGGCTTGCAACTGAATTTCAGCCGAGCACAATATGAATATACATTTCAGTAACCCGTATGGATTTCAACTACTTGCTAGCTACTTAACTGACAATCTCGAGTAACACAATTTTGAAATTGTGAAAAGGGTTTCCCACTGGCATTATCCGCTTCGGCTGTTTGAACTTTCATGATTTGGGCACAATGTAAGTACAATCAAATACTTAAGACCCCAAATAACAGCTTGAGTCATGCTTAGATTTGAGCTCTTGCAGCAGGCAAAATTACTCTTCAACCTCAATCAATGTAAATAGGGTAGAGGGTTAGGTCAGGGATATTGTCATTGAGGGCAGCAATAAAGGCACTTCGACTAAAGTTATCAAATACACAACTGAAAAGATATACAACCCGATTTTATGTGGAGGTATACAAAATAAAGCAGGTGACTGGGGCGCCATAATAATCAAATGTTTTGAAGGAAAATATGGGTTCCCCTAAAGAAACTTCAGAATGCGAGTACTACGAAATATATTTCAGCAAAACTGAATACTATGAGTTGTCTAACAAAAGTATGACAAACTATTTTAAAACTTTTTTTGATAAAGGTTATAATGTTCATTAAATAAAGAAAGTCCAGAATGCCAGTACCACAACATTTATTCCACAAGCGGAAAAAATAAATCAAAAATTGTTTAATGATAGTTATCCTAATATTGGAAAATACCAACTAGATATATGATTTATTTTCCCATAAGCTTGTAGAAAAATTGCTCTTCATTATAATAAATAAATTGACTTTCCTCATCTTTGATTGACAATCTGTCACTTTTTTTAAGCATTGAAAAATACATTTTAAGGAAACACAATTGAATTTAATACGATTACATTTAAACCATTTTTAAATAAAAATAACCCATTTGAAGAGGGTATTTCAGAAATCTCACATCAAAGGCAAGCTCGGAATTTGTTTGTGCTCACAGGTTGATGTATGGCACCTACAAAGATATCTGTGGAGTGCATTCCAGGCCGTGGGCATGGCTCGAAACCGAATGCCATATAGACACAACCGAGCTTGTCACATTTATGGGGGCAAACTTTGAACATAAATTGGGCATGTGTCTTGTGCCACCCACTTGAACTCATCAGAATTGGGAGGAATTGGGGGAAATGCAATCGACAAACGAGCCAAAGTTTCGAGCAAAAACTGCACAAATAAACAAAGAATGGCAATTTGAAAAGGCAATTTCAGGACGAGGACATGATTGTCATTAAGTCCTGCCACATAAATAGAGCAAACGGAAGTGGTTCTCTCACATGACACTTATTGCTGGTAACGCCTGCAATGGAACTTCAAAGGAATTTTGTCTTCAGCAAGTGCAGTAATGACAACAACTGCTAAGCTGTAATTGCAAAACGTTTTTCTTGACCATCGCCAGATTTTGCAGCAAAGTGCAGGAAGTTTTTGTCCATTTCCTCAGCTGATTGAAATGTTTTCGGGGCATCCTCATCCCCATTCACAGCCCCAACACCATCATCTTTCTGGTCCTTTTCAGCTGTAATCTCTGTTTCGTTTCGTAATCTCAGCCGGGGTGATAAATTGATGCATAAACCCCAAGGCAATACCCAAAAAGATTTAATAAGAACAGCCGGCAAATATTTGCACACTTGAATGGCTCAGGGCGCCTTAACTTCGTCAATGAGAGAGATTAAACTTTTGCTCGAAGGACGTCAAAGCATCAATTTGTCAGGCGACGACAACAGCTCAAAGGATTGTCGATGGGGGGCGAAAGCAATCACAGGACCACAGTAAGGAATATCCCAAAGAATATATACCTAGCTAGGAAAAAATACATATCTTGTTATCTTAGAGCAAAAGATACTTTGGAAAAATTTAGCTTGATTGTCTAACATATGCTTGCAGCATATGAATTAAAGACTATATATATCACATCGTTAGACAGGACTTAAATCTTTAAATATTATAAAATCAAATGTACCTATCTTATACAGTTTCCCTTACTAACATAAAAACCATTTGGTGAAGACGTTTTTAGCTTAAAAGTAATTTTAAATTAAATTTTAATTTAAATTAAAAACCATTTTGGAAAGATATATATTTATAAGTTGAAACCCATTTTTACGGGTACAAATTTATAAGTACCTTTTATTAAGAGAGTACCTAAAGTACCTATTAACAAAGGTCCAAATATTTTAAAGTCTAAAACCATTTAACATTGTTACATATTTTATAAGTGAAATATCTTTTCGAATGGCTTTGGTTAAGTTTTCCCTATTTTTATACCCGTTACTCGTAGAGTAAAAGGGTATACTAGATTCGTCGGAAAGTATGTAACAGGCAGAAGGAAGCGTTTCCGACCCCATAAAGTATATATATTCTTGATCAGGATCACTAGCCGAGTCGATCTAGCCATGTCCGTCTGTCCGTCTGTCCGTCTGTCCGTCTGTCCGGATGAACGCTGAGATCTTGGAAACTATGAGAGCTAGGCTATTGAGATTTGGCGAGCAGATTCCTGAGCTTCTTACGCAGCGCAAGTTTGTTTCAGTAGAGTGCCACGCCCACTCTAACGCCCACAAACCGCCCAAAACTGCGGCTTCTACAGTTTTGATGCTAGAGTAAAAATTTAAACTGAAATGAATTGTTCTCATCAATACCTATCGATTGACCCAAAAAAAAGTTTGCCACGCCCACTTTAACGCCCACAAACCGCCTACAAACTTCAAAAAATCGTAAATATGAACGCGGATATCTCGGAAACTATCAAAGATAGAGTATTGGGATTTCAGATTTAGATTCCGTAGCCTTGTACGCAGCGCAAGTTTGTTATGCGAATATGCCACTCCCACTCTAACGCCCACAAACCGCCCAAGCCTGTGGCGCCCACAATTTTTATGCTAGATTAAAAATTTTAACTGAAATGTATTGGTCTCGTCAATGCCTATCGATTGATCCAAAAAAAAATTTGCCACGCCTACCCTAACGCCCACAATGCTTAAATCTGTCTTCCGCCGGTAGGTGGCGCATTTAAATCTCGCATTGCTGCTTGCATATCTCCATTTCCCTTTGGTCCCTTTAGCTGAGTAACGGGTATCTGATAGTCGAGGTACTCGACTATAGCGTTCTTCCTTGTTTTATACTTATAGTTATGATGTTCTTAGACTTTGCTCATCACTGGTGCTACGTAAACAACTCCATCGAAATTATGAAAGAGAAGCAAAGACTTTTGTCATTTTGACATATTTTAATGCGAATTTACAACAGCCTCTGGGTTTTCGGGGGAAATCTACGGCCACTTGAGCCTGCCGTCCTCTGACAGTTGGTCAACTTTAATTTTCAGCCCTTTTCTAGAGTCTTTGGGGGCTTCATTCCCCTATTTTTCAGGCCCCATTTAGTGCTGCCTGCTTTTCGGCGCCGTCTCCCGGGCGACAGGCAGCGCAGTAAATTTAATAAATAAGTGGAGATTTCGGCTGGCTGCCTGTTATTGTTGGTGCGGCATACCTCAATCAAAGCATGTGCCATATATATAAGAAAAATATATAAAATAGAACAGAATCCACCGTTCTGGATTGGATGGAGCAGCCGCCTTTCAACGGAGGCTTCAATAATTTTTTACACACACGACAGACAGCTAGACTTGGGTCGCTGTCATGTTATATTCCCGTAAGGCGGCCCCCGGCCCAAAAGGCCAAATTGCAAATAAGAAAGGAATAAAACGGAATAAAATAAAATATCATGAAATAAAAAAATGAATTCTAAAGAAGCGAGAAGGCAGGCGCAGAGATATCCTTTCAGAAAAATTAAATATTTATGTGGGCCCTCGAAAGACGGGCAATAAAATTAATGACATTTAAGAGCCAGCTTATCAGCACCTACTTTTAAATGAGTTTAATTTAATTAACTTTTACAATGGAAGCATACTTTAACAAATATATGTTTATTTATTGAGAAGCGTCTACTATAATTTCGAAGTTATAAAGAAGTTTAGTATAAATAAGTATTACTCGTAAGTAAAATAAATTACATCAGAGATAGAACGTAAAACTTTCAGGGAAAGCTTTTAAAACTGGCCTTATCGGTGTGGCTCGCCTCATTTCCCAGTTGATAAGAAGTTGTAAATACACCTCAACATATCCCATTTACCCCACCAGAAAGGAGAGAATAATACGTTCAAGTGCCATTTATCTCACTGGGCCAAAACTTTCCATCGACTTTCACCCCGCACTCACACGAAAAAGTATTGTAACCAAGTGTGAATGTGCGGGTGAACTCTGCATATTTTCTCCATCCTGCCCTTGACACTCACACACACACTCGTTCGGTGTGAGCTAAATTGATTTGACAAATATTTTGCTTGGCGTTTATTACATTTTTTCCGTTGGCATCAGCATTTGGAAAAGGCTGCCGATATGCCCTTTTCATAGCGGGTGTAAACCCGTCGCTGGCAGGGATTACGCTCGCTATGGCAACAATTTCAATATGCTCCACTCCCACTCAGCTGCACTAATACACTCGGAGAAAATATTGTGATTATTAAGATTGATTTGATTATAATTATGATTGATATAAGATGTTTAATAGATGGGTCAAAAAGTATGCTAAACGTTCTTTTGATATCAAATGTACATAGATCTATTATATAAAGCATACCAAATCTACAGAGATTTATTAGATTGATTGATAAAAGATTGATTTGATTAAAATAATGATTGATATAAGATGTTAAATAGATGGGTCAGAAAGTATGCTAAAAGTTATTTTGATATCAAAAGACTTAATAATGTATTCCAAAATGGTAGATCCATTATATACATCATACCAAATCTACAGAGATATAATAGAACTTTAGATTCAAGTTTTATTTTTAAATAATTCTCGGTAAGGTAACTCCCTTTAGAGTTCATCCAATCTTTTTCCTGGTGTACAATATTTTATCAGAAAAAATATTGTAAATATTAAGATTGATTCGATTATAATTATGATGGATAGAATATCTTCGACAGAGGGGTCAGAAAGTATGCTAAAGGTTATTTTGATATCAAAAGACTTAATAATGTATTCCAAAAATGGTAGTTCCATTATATACAATATACCAAATCGACAAAGATATAATAGTACTTTGGATTCAAGTTTTTTTTTAAATAATTCTAGGTAAGGTAATTACCTTTTGAGTTCATCCAACCTTTTTCGTGGTGTACCATTTTTTTTTCTGCCCACGCTCTGCCGTCCCACGCACAGTGTACATTGTAAATTGTGTGGAAACCACTGCTATGAAATAGAATATTCTGCATAACAGTATAACCTATTTTATTTTAAGAACCCAACCCAAAACATTTATTCCTGTGCACAAGCAAACTCACCCTCTAACACACATATACTATAAGGCAGCAAGAATTCCACACGATGCCACAAACACATGCTTGGGGCAACATTTAAATACATGGGGTTGTGTAAACGAGTGAGTAAGTGTGCATGCGTTGATTGCATTGTTGCACTTGTTGCATTCCCCGCACGCACACACTCACGGCCTCGGTTCATATAAATCAATATGGAAATCAAAGCAAGCCAAACAAACAGGAATTTGGCCAGCTACGCGAAAATTGTGAAGAGCGGATACTCAAATGGATAGAAAATAATACAAAAATACAAAATAATACAATAATAATAATAATAATAAATAAAATAATAGTGAGCAAAGGAATATCCTTTTAAAAAGTTTAGGAAAAAAAATCTGCAGCAAAGAATGGATTTCCTAATATCATTAGTTACCACTAGGAAATCAGTGTGTATATCACATATCATATATTCAAGACATTTATGTCACTCGCCACATTTCATTTCTTATTTATCTATTATTTCTAAGAAAAAACCCTTTGACTTAAATGTTTGTTTAAATTAGTTGCTTTTCTTAATCTATAGAACTTATTTTAAAAGCTTTAAATATTTCTAATTGTGCATTCTTAGGAACTTATGTTTTTGGAGTAACGATTTTTGCTAAAAACTTATTTTAGCTCAGCATTTAATTTTCAAATTTACCTGTCGGATTTTCCTCAGAGAAATTTAATTCCTGCATTTTATCCATTGTTAGAGGCTTTAGATTTTGTACTCGGTAATTTTCAATTTTCAAATGAATATGGTATGGGATTATTTCCCATAGCGGTGCAAAAAGAGATGTGAAGTAGTTCAACTGGCAGACAAAAGCAGACAAAGGCGTTAAATGGAAAATCCAAAATTATGAGAGAATTTCTGGCCATATTGGCCTGTGCCATTCAATTCAAGTAAGCTGCATTAGAGGATTGCAGAGATTGTTCGACCGAGTTCGTTGTTCGCCTGTTGAGAGATTAGATTTAGTTGGCCAGAGGTCGGAGGTCAGTGGGAAATCCTGTAATGCACTCCCCTTCGGAATCGGCAAATGAGAGTCATAAAACGCAGGGCCACAAATAAGCCAGCGTGCAGGAGGAGCCACTAATTGCGGCATTAAGGCCCTGCTAGCTCACCGATGGAGGCATCAGCCGGATCAAGGACTCAGTTGACAGAACCGGTGTGTATTTAACTTCTACACCTGCATATGCTAACCTCAAAATAGTGCTGTCAAAATACACATTTGAAAAGTTAGCTTAGTCAAGTCCTTAGAGATGAGCAAAGAACCAAATAAAGGATAACCTTATCTTTCTTAATACTTAGAAAAATAAAATTCCTTCTTTGAAAAAGAATTATAAAATCAAAATTAAAGAAAATATGTCGACAAATATATAAAGTTTTAGTTTAGTCTAGTTTTTATAACGGAATACATATTCGAAAACTAATGCGTTATGGAGTATGATCTTTTAAGAACCATCTTAAAGGTATATATTTAGAATTTTGGTAAACTGTTTAACTGAATACTACAAAGAGGTTAAATATAAATTAAGTCAGTCCGTAAATGTTTTCTAAGATATTCAGTAAAAATAATCTTAGAAGAAAGAAGAAAAGAAAGGGAAATCCAAAAGAATAATAAAAATATAAAACGTAGAGTCTCTGAACTATAAAAAAATACTAAACTTGGCCAAAAAAAAAAAATATAAGCGTAATGAGTAAAGATGTACACAGAGAGAATTCTGACATTCTTATTCGAGTGCAGAATGTTCTTAAAAATATAACAAAATTTTAAAGATGAAAATATTTTTAGATTTGGCGCAATTTACATTGTTTATCTCAACAACTAAACTATTAGTCCAGTCAGTAGTGTACTCTTATTGAAAAGTTGTTTAATAAACTCAATTTAAGTTTTCTCTTCTCACCATTTCGATCTAATATTGAGATTATTGATACCAAAATGTACTTACACGGTTTTCAAGAACGAACGTTCTCAAATCAAGAACAATTTACTTGAAAATTTCTCTCTGTGTATATTCTATCTTTTGAAAATTAACCCTAAGTAATTTTCAAGACATTCTGTGAAAACAATCTTAATAAAAATAAATCAAACAAAAATATTTTCAAAATATCTATAATTTATACAATCAAAAAAATAACACTATAGTTCCTATCAACTTTAAAATGTCCGAACTTGGCTATAAAATAGTTATGTTACCATCAATGGTTGTAACTAGTTTCCACCTTATCCTCCCTCTCTTTCCAAACCTCCCCTGCTGTCTCTTTCCTGCTGCTGTTACAACACTGCGGCGACTTAAAGCGGCAAAAAGTGAGCTACGTGCAGATGCCTCACCTGTGATAGAGGTGATTAACAGGATTTGCAGCCAGCAGAGCAACCAATCTGCTACTCGTACAGGTCCTTTCAGCATGCGAGTGTGTGTGTGTGAGTGTGTGAGAGTGTGTGTGCAAACATGGCAACCGTAGATGACACACATGGCGTATGCGTAACATTAAATCTAGAGGATGGCTCTTGCGGTGGCTTTTAATTGAAAGACTGGCCCCCAAACTTAAATTCAGGTCCATCCCGAAAATGCCCGTCAACTGTTGGCCAACGAATATGGCAACAAATTAATGCGCAAAAAACTTTCAAAATTGGCAAACTTTTGGGGGCGATTAATTAAAATCGCTTCATGCCATTGATGAAACAATAATAGGAAAAAACCAATATTTGACAATTGCCAATAAGCGCCAGACAGAGCCGAAAAAATAACAATAACAAGGGGGATCACATCAACAGCAGGAGCAGCAGAGAACAACAATTAAAACAAATCGAGGGGAGAATTGCAGGCTCTTGTTTTGCCAGCTTTATATATATTGCTTTATATATATAAAAACGACCACCACCCACTGTAGCCCCAAAAAACACAGACCACTACAAGCATGCAAATTGGTACTCTACCCGCTTAGTTGTGTTGTTTTTCCGGCTGCTGAAAATGCAAGGACCAAGTTTTCCTCGAACAATTGCCGCCGTGCAGAGAAATTCAATTGAAAACTGAAAGGTCACAAATTTATGCAATATACATCAAACCCCCCACATATGGTACCGCCACCATATCGCAAGATATATATATACATACCTATATACACCCGATTTGTCTGTCTGCTCTGGCCAGGTGAGCAGCTGAACATTGTCTGGCCACATTGCAGTTTGATTGCAAAAATGTAATTGAATGGCAACAGCCCAGCAGTCGGAAAGGGGTGCATCGAAAAAAAAGAGCCTGAAAAATATGAAATAATATGGGAAAAAACAATCATTTGCATAAGGCTCGGGAGCATGGGTGAAACACTATGCGAAAACTAACACCATAAATTATGAAATTATATTTTCAATTGCCCAGGCCTGTGTTATTGTTTTTGTTTCTGCGCTCGGTTTTGCAATACAAATATGCGACGAAACACGTGAACCGTATTTCACAACAATATCAAAATAAATCGAGGCTAAGCTGCTTCCGTAAACTGGATTGCGATAAAGTTATATCATCGCATTTTTAATTAAAGTGCAACTGGAAACCTTACACAGATAAATCATGGAATAAAGAGAAACAAAAGGTGGAGAGAAATAAATATAGGATTTCAAGAAATAACACGTTGTATGTACTAAATATTACTAAAATAATCTTAAGGAAGTGTTAATAGTGTTAGGTAAAAAGATAAAGTCAGACGAGATTAATTTCATATAAAAGAATATCTGAAATAATAATTATCATTAAAGAAAAGTGACTGTTTATCGAAAAAATAACAATACTTTAATCTATAAATTAATAGAAAGTGCAACTGAAAACCTTACACAGATAAATCATGGAATAAAGAGCTCCATAAGGTGGAAATAAATATATATAGGTCTTAAAAAATATTATACTAAATGTACTAAATAAGGTATTCCTAAAATAAACTTAAGGAATAATGTTAGGTAAAAATGGTAAAGTCAGACGAGATTAATTCCATATAAAAAGAATTTCTGAAATAATAACTATCATTAAAGAAACTTTGCTGTTTATTAAAAAAATAACAATATTTTATTCAATAAAATAATCAAATTCTGTAAAGTTAATTATATATTTGCTAAAAGCTTTCTTTGCGTTAAGCCAAAACTAATTACTTTAACCAAAACCCTAAAAAATAATTAACAGGCGCCTGTCAAACAATTTATAATTCTATTGAAACTTAAAAATTAATGGCTTTATAAAACAGCAGCAGTTTCCTGGAAGCATTAAGCCGACACCAAAGTAAAATGTACTTTGTTCTCAGGCAGCTTGACCAAAGAAATCGGCTTATTGGGGCCACTTTAAATCACACAAAGCGAGTGCCCGAGCCCAAGACAAAGCCACCTGTAAGCCCCAAAAACAGATAACACACAAAAAGCCCACCTTGCCACCAGCTTTTACCAGAAACAAAACTAGGGAAAATCCAGGCGAGAAATAAAAAAAAGGACGAAGGAAAATAATTCAATTCCATAAACACTTGCTCACACAGTTCACGCAGATCACGCGGTCGCCTTCGTAAGCTTTGCGACTTGGACTTGGGCGAAACTTCATCAACACAAATTGTGAATTCCATACAAATAGTTTGACAAACTTGCTGGCCCCCCGAAACTTGGAAATGCTCCAGAGGGATGGGTATCCAAAGTGAAGAAGGGGCCGAGATAAATGAAAGAAGTTTTGTGGTAGGCCCGGCAAGAGCATAAAAGAAATCTTATAAATCCAGAGCGGCAACAACACTTGCATATATCCGAGATACTTGCACATACAGCCATATACAAGCACATATACAAAACGGGGAAAAAATATGATAGGATCTGATTAATAAAAAATATTTAGACTGAACCTGAAAGAAAAACCGAGCTACTATAGCTTTTATCTTGCTTAAAAAATATTTAAGATAAAATACTGTTAGGGTATAGGTACAATGTACCTGGTACATATATCATATTATATAAAAGTCTATAACTTACTTTTAAAAAATTAAATATGTTTTATTCAAAGATAAAGGTTTGTAACACTTTATTTTTTTAGAATATAATATATATAAATATATTTTGATGGTATACATATATCGTATTATTAAACAGCGTTATAAAAGATGTATTTACATTTAAAGGTTTGAAAAGGCGAGTTATTCGAGAATATACAATTTTAAATAATTTTTGGGGCACGTGTTTTCGACATAGGAAATTT
Source organism: Drosophila subpulchrella (assembly GCF_014743375.2). Lineage (NCBI taxonomy): Eukaryota > Metazoa > Arthropoda > Insecta > Diptera > Drosophilidae > Drosophila > Drosophila subpulchrella. The sequence continues at coordinate 17,554,731 of NC_050611.1, forward strand.
TTCCGAGTGCTTGTAAAAACTAGATTGAGACAAAAGAACTTGTAGAGCGTCAGGGAAAAAAGGGACCAGGAAATGGAGCTGTGTTCATATCTTAGTTTTGAGCATTTCCGGCGCCAACTATTCGGTCACGTAGTGTGGGCCTCTAATGAATGTAGCTCCATATATATATATATATCTATATCTGGATGTCTATATAGGATAGGAAGCGCGTGCAGCATATTATCGCTAAAGGTCGCCCCAACTACTTTCACTTGGGGCACTTTTTTTGTACAGACCACATAATCAGAGGCATCGCACATCCCCACCAGACACAAATACAGACATGTCTGAAAATCTTAGCCAAAACTTTCGTGTTCCAAAGGATTGGGTAACTTCAGGATGGAAACGAGGGGCAGGAAAGCCACCCGAAAACTTTTCATCTTATTTGGGTTCGGTTTTGGTCTTGACGTTATTCCATTCTCAACGCACATTGATTGTCAACATCCAGCAGGGAATTGAACTTTCCCTTTAGCCGTCGCAGTGGGAACTTGGAGGCTGTTTAAGTTTTTGGTTTCGTCAATCGGAATTTTGTTGGGCTCTTAGTTGAATTAGTGGTCGATTTTCGGTTTGCAGCACTGGTCAACAAAGTTTTAAGAAATTAAAAAACTTTGCCTAACAAGCTTAACATATGTGATTACCATCTAGGTAAATTTGTAAGTGCTGTAATGCTTTAAATAGGAATTTTATCAATTGATAACCGATTTTGTTTAACAAATGCATTGATGGTATATATATTGATTCTTATCGCTAGACTTTCCCCAGTACTTACTAGTTGATAAAAGCAAAACAAGTACGTCACCTTAACAACAATAAGTTACGAAAAGGGGGAAGAACAATAAATAAATGAGTCGTTTACATTTTTTCCTAGAAAAAATGGGTCCAATTATCAAATTTATTTATTTGTATTGCTCGTGAAGTATTTATGGTAAGATTAAATTGATAATGTGTTCATAACCATTATCACTTTGATTGATAAAAATATAAATACTCAGACTACTTGAATAGAAAACCCTTGAATAAAAAGTAGAAGACCTGAAAGACATATTGTTAGAAAAGATGTGTTAAATAAAATAGCCGAACCCATTAAACTACTTTGTATCCCAAGTATATAACACCAGCGTTAGCATTTAAAAATCCCACTCTCATTGGATAAATACCATTCTTGTGGTATGAATATTGTTATCTATAGGCTTCTAATAATTTTTAAATAAATAAAAAACATTTAATTCTGTAAGTATTTCATAACAGTATTAGCTCTCAAAAATCCCATCATAAAAGTCTCATATACAATATTTGTGGTAAGGATATTGTTTTCCATAAGCTTCTGATGCGCAAACACTCTTTTTATGAACCTATTTAGTGAATATCTAATCTCATGTGATAAATATTAATCCGCCTGTATTGTTTGCTATTCGAATGGCTATATTTGCATGAGAAAACCCCCCGAACGACGAACACCGAGTGTCGCCCAACTGTTGACACTTTGCAGTTTATTAGCCACACAACAATTGTTTAACATTTCCGTTCGTGCCGCACCCAACTTATCGCCCCAATCTCTTTGTTTCTGCCACATTTGCAGCTGCTCCTGGCCGCCATTCTAGCTGCTCGCTGTTTTGGCAGCGGCTCTTCCAGACGAACGCTCGCATTGGCCTGCGATGAGGCGATGGAATCGACGCCGGGGCTCAAAAACAATAGATATAGCTACAGGAGCACTACCGACAACAGCAACAGCAATAACAACAACAACGGGGATTACAACTACAAGTGGGAGCTGGGGGATGTGGATCCGAATGTGGATGTTGATGGCATTGCAGATAGCAACGAGGACGACAACAATGACAACTATAACTACAACAAAGCATCGGCCAAATGGCAGCAGCAGCAAAAACTCTACGGAAATCCCATCCACAGCATATACGACAGGCAGCAACATCTACAACAGCAGCAGCAACACGAGCAACAGCAACAGCAACAGCAACAGCAGCAACAGCAGCAACAGCAACTTGAACTACAGCAACAGGGACTGTTTGATGATGATCCAGAGAATGCTCGCAATGACTTCCGTCTGCAATTGTCCGACATAAATGCGGCCGTTCAAGGTGTGGGCAGGTTTGCCGTTGCCCAGGAACAGGACCAAAACCAGGACAACAGCAATAGCAATGGCAACACCAACAGCAACAGCAACAGGGAGGACAACAGCAACATCAACTGGCTGCCGCCATCGGAGCAGGAGCAATTGTTGCTGGCGCGTCGCAGTCGCAGCAGCAACATCAACCCAAGGTAAGACCAGAAAAAAACCAGTGATGCGAAAGGTAACATCTTTATTGAAATATAAAAATAAAAAATATACAGGTAAATTATTGAGCAAGTATCAACTTATTTTGGAAAGGCTTTCACAGTATCAAATTAAAATTTATCCAATCTTATTGCACATGTTGGTTTATATTGAAATTTATATTAGAAATATATAAGAAGCAACAAAACATTTAAATATTGGTAAAGTCCTTATAACTTCTGCTTGATTTTTCAATAACTGTTAGGATTCTTTTTAAAACTTCATTTCAATATATAGGAAATATATTCCTTAAATCATGCTTAGAATGCAATGTCTTTTGAAAATAATTTCAATGAGCTAGTCAAAAATCAAACCAGTGTCATAAGGGTTTTAGTTAGGCCTTCAACATTCTTTAAAAACCTTAAGTTTTAAGAATTTTTAAAAAAAGGTATATAATATTGCCTTCATATTATCATCATATTCGCAATTGTTTGAGTTCAAAAAAGAATATTTAAAACTATTTAGATTAGGATCTCTTAATTTCGTAGTATTATTAGTAAACTATAAATGTACCTTAAGGTAAAGCAGCCTAGATAATGAACATCCCTGGTTAGGAAACACATATTTGTTTTATTTAATATTTAAAAAAATCGTAGTAGTTAAAAAATATGTGTCATATTGGCTTTAAACCATAAATACAATGGGCTATCATTATGTACTTTATTTGAATTTTAAAGTTTTTAAAAATTATATTTTTGAGTAAACTGTAAATGTACCCAAGGTACAACAGCCTAGATAACAGCCATCTCTGGTTAGGTAACACATCGGAGCAAAAACTGAAAACCCAAACATGGAAAATTAGCCATGGTGGCGGATAGAGGGACTTACTTCATATTCATTGGCTTCACATGCCGGCAAATGTGACCGCCAATGATTGGAGCCGACAAAGGGGAATGAAGCCCTATCGTTGGTACCCCTTCCCAATTCAGTTTTTCCCAGTCCACTCCTGCTCCTTTTGCAGAATCCGGGACCATGGCAGTCCGAATAATCTTGGCTCTGGCTTTCTGGTTGCATATCAACTAAATGTCAATGCCGTCATCCCATGACGTAAGCGTGAGCACAAACGTAAGCGTTTAAGCTGATTCCTCCAGTCGACTGGGCTTTATCCCCTTTTGTCGGACTCAACGAGATCAGGCGCTGCAAGGATCATGTGCATTCTGAGCCAGGGATTACGTAATCTGCGTCTTGCATTCACCAAAAATGAATAGCAAAGGATAGCTGGAGCGCGACAAAAGAAATTCAAACAGAAATATGACTGAGGAAGAACTGAAAATACTGCTTTTGTTCAAAGAATACCCTGCTAAATTGCTGACTTTACGGGCATTGTTTTGTTTAAAAGGAATTACTCAATACTTAAACATCGTTTAGACGGAAAACGAGCACTGAGTACTTTCTTTAAAAAATAACCTAACAAACTAGACTTAACATTTAGCTGACTTAGTCTATGAATTCCCCTAACAAATTATAGCAAAGACATAATATAATATAATGATAATAATATAATATCATAATCTGATTATCTCCTATATGTATGATTATTTCCAAAGAGAATAGCATTTTTTTAAACGGGCTGAAAATTATTCCAATTTTTAGCACGGCCTATATAATTTCTTATTATACATAGTATGTATTACAACCTCTTTAAATTTAAACTAAATTATTAATATTACTTTGCCAAGTTTTCAGATTCAAATACTAAAAATGATTGTTCCAGGGCAAAAATAATCACCTATTTAAACATACGTATTTAATAATACCTACATAGGTTTCTTAAATTAATTTATAATAAACCATAGAGTAGCTATTTTTAAGTTTTTCAAATTCAAATTTGAATTACATTTTGTTCATAGACACGTAAGAATACTTTTATAAATATAAATTTCGTACATCCCTTGGCACACCTTAAGCTCATTGCCAACCCAAATCGATTTAGATTAAACCCTAGAAAAAGGTACAGATAGAACCCACAATTATTCACTTGTCTCTGTGACAGAAACACAAAACAGTATTATGCCAGCCCCTTTTTTGTGCTAATTTAAACAAGCCGCTCACCTCAACTATTCCAGTTGCATTCGTTTCAAAACATTTTCGCAAACTTTGCGACAAAACTATCAAAGCCGTTGTTGCCCTGAAAGAGCGCTTCAAAAATGCCAACGCCGCTGGAACTGAAAGCCAAAGCTTCGGGGCAGGAAGAATGGAGGTGGTATGGTATGGGTATGGTTTATATCTAGGAACAAGGACAAGGGAGCTGGGCTCTATGGCATCGACAACGCAAAAGGGGATATCCGCTGGCAGCCAGCGACATTCGCGGAGCGGGGAGCTTTGTGCCGCGCCACAGGCTCAGGACAGCGCCAGGACCATCACCATGAGCATCTCCCATCGCCCATCTCCCATCTCCTACCCATGGCCCCCAATCTCAATCCAGCTGCACCATGGCGTACCCAATCCTCAGACAAAGCCGCGCGCCAAAGCGAAAGCTAAAAAATTCATTGGCATTTGCTGCAGTTGAATGCAGAATGATGCGCTTTTGTTGGCCAGCTGGAAAAATTGCAGAAAAGAAGCGGCGGCCATGCAAATAACAAACGTCAAAAACGAATTTTATTTTTTTTTTTTTTGTAAAACCACGCCACCGCAGGCAAATACCACATAGAAGAAAATTCCTGAAAATGTTTTCTCATTGGGATTTATTATATTCATCAAAGGAAATAACCATGGCAAACGGCTAGCTACTTAAAATTGTAAATTGTTTTTAGGATATATTTTTTAAATTTGTCTTATTATTCAATGTTATTTTTAATAGTAGATTATCAATCACTGGCTGTGTAGGCTTTCGACGAAGAAGAATGTTCTTATAATAATATTTTCCACTTATTCTTATATTTATACTATTTTAAATCATTTAAAAAAGGTTTTTTTCACATTTGCGTTTGGAATTACTTATGATATTTATAAAAATTATTTGTTTTTAACGATCTGTATCAAATATCAAAAGATATAATAAATTCCCATATTTTTTCGCTGTGTAAAACCGCTTTTGCAGTCATTTCCGCCTGCCTGCGGAGACATCAGACAGCCGTGGCGGCAAAAGCAGCTCCAGTGGGCCACGAGATGAGAACGGCGCTAATTCATGGCCAAAACTAACAAATTTCCATGCATATGCAATTTCAGGGCAGCCATGGATGAAACAGGAGCAGGAGAACCAGGTCAGCCGGAGTACACCGACAATAAGTTGCCAACTGGCGTTCCCGACGACGTGGACATTGAGGGCGAGGAGGATTACGCGGGCCAGGAGGAGTACGCCGACGAGCTGAATGGCAACCTGCCCTACGGGATCCAGAATGTGCGCAAGCGCCGCGTTCGGAGTGTGATGCCTCCGGTTCCATTTCCCAGCACAGATGGGGTAAGTACTTATGCTAGAGATATATAGATATTAAACAGGTCAAGAAGTTTGTTGATTTTCAAAATTATATGGTATTTAAAATCGGTTTAAAATGTAAAAAAATATATAATAATAGGTCAAAATATTTAATCTTTGTATTAAAACTGTTTCAGGAATGAATTCAAGCCAGAGTTTATAATCTTTAGTTTATTTTGATCCTAAATTACTTGAATTTCGAAATTATTTATAAAAGTGTCTAAAAGTAGGCAGTGAAGAATTAACTAATTCTTTCGGAAGGATTCATTCATAGCATAGCTTTTAGCACCTTTAAAATGATTTTAAGCACAAAAACCTATTTTTGGCATCCGTGTATATTTGAAAATAAATAATACTAGATATAAATATTTAATTAAACAGTTTTAGGAATGAATTCAAACCAGAGTTTATAATCTTTAGTTAATTTTAATCCTTACTTTTAGCACCTTTAAAATGATTTTAAGCACTAGAACATTTTTTTTGCATCGATGTATATTTAAAAGTAAATAACAATAATATATTGAAATATTTAATCTTTACATGAAAGAGGTTTTAGGAATAATCTTTAATTTACAATCATTAGTAAATTTTAATACTAACTTTTAAAACACAATCTCAACGAGTCTGGAAACCATCTCAATCATCCAAAACCTCTTCCTCATTTACAGGTAGTCACCTATCAGTCGCTGTGCCCCACGAACCGCGTGACCGTGAAGCTGGAGAGTGGCGACTACCGACCCAACCACTACGTGGAGGTGACCTGTGCCCACAGCTACTCACCGCAGCCCTCGAGGAGCCACAACTACGAGTACGGTTACAGGGGCAATGAACTGCTCCGTGCCCTGCTCTCCGAGCGAGGCGAAAAGCGAGAGGTTGACTATCTAATAGATTCTAACAAAAATCCATTAAATGACTTATGGAAAACTTAAACTCCCATCCAGATCTGCTCGGCAACGGGCTTCTCGTGCATCCAGCTCAACCGCACCATACACCTGATTCGGCTGAACGATGCCTCCGGCTGCTGGGAATCGGAGACGCGGACCGTGCCCTCCGGCTGTGAGTGCATGTGGCCGAAGCACAGCTACGGCGACATAGCCTTCTACCACCAGGCGCAGAAGAGGCGGGGCGGCGTGACCGGGTTGCGACCCCATGCCCCCATCAATGTGGATTACAAGCCGGGAGTGGGCTACCGTCAGCTAACCCTGCGGACAAGGAATCCTCAGCCAGCCCAACGCAGTCGACGCGAGGACTTGGGCTACGAGAGCTACGAGTTCAACTAGTTCACCTAGTGAAGTATGAACTTCAGAGCTGTTTTTTGATGGTTTAGCAACTAAGATTGATCCGCATAAATTATTTTTCGCTTTAGCTTAGCATTTAGTCAAGAGAGAGAGCCCTCAGTAATGGTATATTAAAAAATAAACGAACTACAATGGAGCAACAAATCGGGGGAAAGTGCTTTTTTTATGATGGAGGGGGATTACGGAAATTAAATTGCATTTGCCGCCGGGCTTACATTAAATCCCATTCGTTAATCCACTTGATGTGCAATTCTGGGCTGTGAATGCATTTCGCTCAACACCTAACGATGTCCTTCGATGCTTGGATTTATTGCCTGTGGCCTTATCGTAAATTAAAAGTTAAGCGCCATTTAAAAACATTTATTACAAACACCCGTGTATTGCATAAATCAAGGTAAATCCCCTCTAATGAATGGCGATGCATGGCCCAGCGCTATGATAACTTATCCAGGGGCTGGTTGGCCACTTTGGGCAGTAGTTCATCCGTAATACTGGCTATCTGGGCATGCAAATCCTCCGCCGGCTGGCTAGCATCGAACTGGTGCCAATAGCTGGCCTCCTTGGAGCAGATGCGATCGAATACCTTGGCCACACGCTCCTGGAACTCCGCCTTTTCGTAACTGCAATGGGATAAGATATGTGGAGCTCTTATCTTGTTGACCTTCTAGATATATATATATATATTGCAACTACTGACCGCTCTTCACCGTATTGGCCCCGATTCGCAAGGTCACTGGCCGGAGCTCTCAGGTAGAAAACTGCATCTGGTTTTAGGAGCCCTCTTTCCGGGGCATAGCACCAGTCGAAATCCAATCCCTTGCCCGCACTATAAGCCACTCCAGAGTAGGAATATCGATCTACAATCAGGGTTTTGCCCTCCAAAAGCTTCTGCTTCATCTGGTTCATGTGCTCCCAGCGATTGGCGGAGAACATCAGGTGGATAACCTCATCCGACAGGTCCTTGCTGTTGGTTAGATAGGAGTTTATCACCTGGCCAATGCTGGAAGTGCGTTCCGGAAAGTTCATGGCCTGGACGGGAACGTCCTGGGATTTCAAGAGCTCAACTGGAAGAGATTTGTTGTTTAACTAACTAGTGATCTAACAAGTTTCTGGGGCCGTAGAAACTTACCCAGGAGGCGGCTTTGAGTGGTCTTTCCACTGCGATCGCATCCTTCGAATATTATCAAGGCTCCACGTTTTCCCGCGCTCATTTCGTTCTCCAACTGCAATTGTTTGGTATTGCAACTAAACCAGGGCTGAAAAATTTAATTTTCGACCACAAGTACAATCTGGTATTAAGGAAAATTCACTAGTTTATAACCAAAATATTTAAAATATTAGAAGCTGTATGCTAGCTCTTAAAAAATTTAACTGAACTTAAAGTTTTCATTTTATATAATAATTTCAAAATTTAGCAAACCGTGACTTTGAAAACAGTAAAAATAATCGATGGTTGCACGAAAATATCGATGTTGCCAACTTTCTGGTATCGCATAAACATCGACTCTAGTTCCAGCTCTAATAAATTACATTTTGTTTTAAACAATTGAAAATACACGTAAAAACATTGCAATAACGTTGCGGCATTTGCAAAATACCATTTATTTAGCACTCGTCACTCGCCGCGATGTATTAGCCGCACAAACACAGCCCTTTAAGGTGTTTTTTTTAGCCATTTTGCGGAATTGCCTGCGCTACGCGACCCAAAACAAGAAAAATTCGCATGCCGTTGCAACGAATTCGCAATGCGCTGCAGCTAAAAATCAAGAGGTACAACTATGATTCCCCGCCCCGGTGACAATTCAATTACTATGCACTTGCATTAATTAACTGTAAGCGCTTCAATCAAAAGCCACAAACAACTGGCCATGGAGCAGAGGTATAAAAACAAAATAATCAGGACGTTCGGCAGTGCGAAAGACCGCGTGCTTTTGGCGTAGCGTTCGATAGCTTGTGTTATCGGCTGCCCTGTTATCGCGTTATCGCGCAAGGACCACGAGAGCGGCGAAAAACCTTTTTTGCCTTTTCCGAGTGGGTTGGTGTGTGTGGGTGGTGTGTGAAAAAAGTGCGTGCGGTCTTGTTTATGGGCGAAAAAGAGCAGCGGCTGTCCGGCCGGAGTTAGCAAGTCCTGTGCACAGGATCCTTCCCAGCGGGATTAGGTCGCCTCTCCCTGCCTCCCCCCTGCCGCTCCGCCCTCCCGGCCCCCGGCCCCTCGAATTTCCAGCTGTCGGTTTTTCTTTGACATTCCGGATTTGGGACGAAGGATTGCCTAGAGACGACGGACGGCCCATGATCTGGTTGACATACGCAAGAAGCGCCAAGAGTTAGCCGAAAGCGAGATGGCCAACAACAATCATCCGCATCCCGGACATCTCAGTCAGGCGGCTCAGAACGCCTCCTGGAATCCCCTGCAAGTAAGTAGGACCCTGTGATATGTGACCAAATGGAAAGCTGACCTCTATGTAATCCGCAGATTCCCTCGTACATACCCCGGCAGCCGCAGTTGGCGCACATGTCTAACGAGCGACCCGGCATGGTGCGATCCCCGCTGGCCTGGCACGTTTCCGGATCGGTTTCCGCCCAGCCACCGCCGCCACCCGATGCCATTTACAATTTCATGTCGGCCAATCACAAAAACGTAATTAGGCCAAAGCCAGAGAGCGCCGAGATCAAGCTGCCAGAATTTCACATCCTAGTAGAACCCAAAAGCATGCTCGATTCCTTCGCCTTTTAGACCGTAGAAGCCTTCTTAAGCCTCGTTTAGTTGAGTTGTTGTTATCCTAGTTTGCTTTCTTTTGTTTCCTGCCGTCCTGTATTTGTTTTGGTTAACTATTAGCCAGCCATTGGAGTACTAATTTAAAATCTGTATCCTCAGCTGGACCACCACCATCAGATGAATCCATTGCTGGCACCGCCCTACTCAGGAACTTTGCCATTCAACTCCATGGACCTGTCCTTGCAGTCCGCCCGCAGCGCGGCCCAGCCGCTGGCCAAGCAGCCGCCGAACCAGCAGCCACAGCAGTCCCAGCAGCAGCAACAATCCCTGATGCATGCGCCCAACTACCCTTCAATGTAAGTATATGTTTCCTTTATATTTCAAGCTAGTTCTGACAAATCTCTTTACGATGCAGTCAAAATCTCACGACCAATGCCACGCCCACCAGCGCACAGCTGCAACAGCAGCAGCAACAGGAACATATGGCAGCCATGGCAGCTGTCCATGTTAGTCTCCTGCAGTCCAGCCGCCAAAATCAGGGAGCCCCTTCAGGAAACCTCAGTAATGGAGGAGACTGCGAATCCCTGCTGCCGCCACCACCGCCTACAACTGCCTCTGGAAACAGCAATCACGCGGGGAGTAACAGCAGCAGCAATAGTGGGAGCAACAACCACATAACCAGCCCGCACTACATGCAAACTCGCGACGAGAACTTTAAGCTGGCGCAATTGAAGCGCAGCTTTGACCACGAGCTGATATCGGGGAAGAGTCAGCAGAAGGACAAGGACTTTGGCTACCCGTCGGCGGGATCAGCTAGCAAACTGCCCACGCACAATGTGCAGCAGCAACATGCCAACAAGAAACGTAAGATGAATGGAACTTCATATTGAACGATCAACGTATTAATATAATGTCCTTTTTAGCCTCACCTCTGCGCAACTATCACCAACAGCAACAGCCGCCTTACAACTTAACGCCCAAATATAATGGACCACAGACGCCGCCTACGCCTCAATCACCGCTGGCTGCGCCTCCTCATCAGATGCAATCACCCACCATGGACTACAATCAGCTGCATCTGCACCACCAGCTCAATAGCTCGGGAGGAGGCAGCTACCAGCACATGCAGCAGGATCAAACGCAATCACAATCACACCCCCAGCACTTACACTACCACAATCAGCATGCGGCCAGCCAAACAGCTCCGCCGCCCCTCCTTCCACCCCACTTGACCAGCGGTCAGTTCCACGGACAACCCCAGGATGCGGCCCAACAGCAGACAGCCTCCTCAAGTCAACATCAGACGCATCATTCCCGCAACCCGCAACTAACGAATCTCGATCTGGTGGTTAAGCACAAACCAGAATCGGAGGATCAGCCTCTAATAACTGATCTGTCCTACCGGAATTCGGAGTCAGATAAACCTGCGGCCAACGCGGTGCCAGATGCCCCAGAGTCTCCCTACCTGACCACCTCTAATGAGGAGTCGCTGGAGTCGAACAGCAACAGCAGCAATAGTCGAAAGCGACGCAAACGAAAAGCCAGTACGGTGATGAGAGTTACCCCAAATGAAAATGCTCCTGAGGGAGGAGTGAGCAAACCGCAGCATCAACAACCACAACAGCCGGCGCACCATAACAACAGCTGCAGTCCCAAACGATCGCCCAAGAATGGAGGCGGTGAGTTTCAGCCTTTCAGTTTGCAAAGCCAGTCGCAAACGCAGAATGAGAAGACGCCGCAGGAGAACGGCCGTGGAGGATCACCGGCTCCGGCGGAAAACAGTAGCAACAGCAACAGTTCGACGCTGTATCACGACAACGAGAACCCCAAGACCAAGAAGCAGCGGCAGGCCCTGCTGCAGCGGAACCTCACAGAACAGCACCGTATGCAGCAGGAGGATGAGCCTCCCAAGAAGCGCACGCCTCCCACAATGCCGCCACCTAGTCCGCAGAGTAACAGCAGTAGCAGTAGCTCGAGCAGCTCCAGCGCCAACACGCACAGCAGCCACAGCAATCATGCTGTCAATGATAATCAGAGAAATCAAAAGCCTGAGATCAACAATAAGGCCACCACGGATACACCTGCATCTCCTGCCCTCGTGGAGCAGGGCAACATTGATGCCAAGCCGGCTGTGAGCGTTCACGAGTGCGACGAGGAGGAGGAACCGGCAGCCAACAAAGAATCACCTGCGCATCATGTTCCGCCTTCCACTCCTGCTGTTGCTGCTGCTCCTGCTCCAGTGCCCGAATCACCCAAGAAATCCTCACCCGCTCTCAACTCTGAGCCCTGTGCTTTTGATGTGGAGGATAAGCTGGAGCAAATGTTTGCCGGCATCGAGGAGGAGACGGAAAGAATATGCAGCCCGGAAAAGCCAGCTGAGGAAACGGGAGTGTTGGTATCACACGATTTGACCGCCCAGCTGGCCCTGGACAGCGCCAAAACAGACGATGCGCCAGCGGATAAAGAGGAGACCTCAGTGCTAGCAGTTCTGGCACCAACGCCAACATCTACACCCGAAATCCGACCGGTGGCAACAAAGGCGGCTATGAAGTCTACGCTACCAAGTCCTGTTCACAGTCCTAAGCCTCAAGCTCGCTCCACGTCAACACCCTTGGCAGCAGGTGACGACAGTAAATCGAATACCCCTGTTCCACCTAAAACGCCTGCAGCTCGAAGACCGCCGCCACGTAGACTTTCCATGGGCATGGATGTCTCACTGCTGCGTTTTATGATCGACGACCCGCCTGCCAAGAAGCCAGGACGCAAGAAGAAGGTGATGCCAGAGCCGGAACTGGAAGATGATGACAAGCCCAGCACCTCGGCGGCAGCTGCTGCGGCTCTTGCAGCTCGTCAACTCAGTGAAGCGGCATCCGCTTCCAAGGCAAAAGCTGCCGGAGCAAAGAAAAAGAATGCCGTGGGCAAGGGCAAGAAGGGACCAGCGGGGAAGGGTAATGCGAAGAATGCAAAACAAAATGGAAAGAAGCCGGGACGAAAACCTGCCTTTACCACCGACGAGGACAGCACTCCGGCGCCAACAAACGGTGGAGGAACAGTTCCCGAGCTCAGATTCAAATCTCCCTTCATTCTCATCAAGCCGGACGGATGTGTGAGTATCAAGAACACCCACAGTGCCGAGGACGTGAACGAGAAGCAGACAAAGGCCAAAAAGGCGCCGCACGAGCGAAAAAACTTGAGAGGGATGCACAGCTCCACGCTGAGCAACCGCTACGATGCGGACACCACCGACTCCACCTGGATATGTGTGTTCTGCAAGCGTGGTCCTCATAAGCTCGGCCTGGGGGATCTCTTCGGTCCGTATCTGGTGACTAGCGACTGTGACGAGTATCGTGCGGCTGTGCAGGCACCCGGAGTACAGGACATCGATGGACTGTTTGTTAACAAGCGAAGGCGGGAGGACATGGTAAAGGTGCAGGAGCGAAATCTGCCCGTAGTACCAGCGACGCTGGCACACATTATGCAGGCACCTAAGATAAGCATGGTAAGATAAGAAACACTTTATATGTTTGACAAATTTGTAAACTAACTTTACCTTGTTCTTTTAATTAGCACAAACGCAAGCGCAAGCAGACGCACGACAGCTCGATATCCTACAGCGACGACCCAAATGAATCGCGCTCACAGTGCTCATCTGTGGACCCGCTAGATTGCAGTCACGAAACCAAGTTCGTGGAGACCTTCCGCGGCATGGGCAAGACCTCAGAGCACGGCTTTGAAGTTTGGTTGCACGAGGACTGCGCCGTCTGGAGCAACGATATCCAGCTGATTGGCGCCCACATCAATGGACTAGATGCGGCGGTGTGGGACAGTACGCGGTATCAGTGTGTGCTCTGCCAGCAGACGGGAGCCAGTATATGTTGTTTCCAGCGATGTTGCAAGGCGGCTGCTCATGTGCCGTGCGCGCGATCCGCCAATTGGAGTCTAGGGGAGGAGGACCGCAAGGTATTCTGCCAGCTGCACAGCGGTGAGCCTGAGGTCGTGGAACCCATGAAAACGGAGCCGCTAGCGCCGGTGGAAGTACCAGTAGCTCCTGCACCCGCACCCGCACCGCCACCCCCGTTTAACATACATTCGCTTCCCTGAGTACGCGTGCGCGTCCAGAAATGCCGCCTGGTCGCCAAGCGTTGAGCGTTATAGGCACGATCCCCAGATTCCCGACTCCGACTTCGTACCCAAAACCCAACCGAATCCGCAGCACGCTGCACACTTTACTTAAGCTTTGTACATAAGTTTCCGACTGCCGTCATCGCCAGGAGGGCATTTCGTAATACGTGAAGTGATTTTTGTATAAATCCGCTGTACATTTTAAGGCTTGACGCACCGCACAGACGATATCAGAGCGTTTGCCACGTTATAGTTAGGTTCCCTTGAAGCATCCTTAGTTGTTTATGTTTAAGTCAATACCTAAATTATTCTTTCGCATAGTCCTGCTCCTTACATTAGTACCTTTTAGTTCTAAATAATTTTAAAGCCTCCATCCCATGTCCAATGCCCACCCAGCTGCATCACATACGCCAATTGATAATTGATAATTCGGTTTAGTTGAATTCAGTCTGTTTGTAAAAACGAATACTCCATGCCATACCGATAACCAACTGAGTAATCATGATAACTGAAGTAGCTATGGGGATTTCCAATTGATATATGCGATGTGAAGTTGCAGTAAAGTTACGTATAAATAGAAAATGTTTGACACCAAGTAAGCGAGAACATTCGAAGCCCAATTAAAAATGGAATATTGTAAAACAATATAATATGCGTATAATAATATTAGTAATGTTAATGTAAGCGAAAAGTTAAAGCCAGCAAAATGAAACCTTGTATTGTATTCGTATTCAGTAAGGTCTGTACGTATTGCTGATAATTTTAAAACTCTAAAACGTATAAACAATAAAAACTTAATCTCACAAGCAACAGGAGGGCAACCTCGATAGGGTTTTTGTAAATTTTTCGTTTTATTTATCAATAAATATGCAGAAATATACACACACATACATACGAATAGAGTATGATTTTTGAACAAGTGATCTATAGTACAATTCTCGGCTTAGCTTAGGCATAAATAGTTTACTAATTTAGCTATAAGTTAAGTTTTTAGTCCTAGCTCGTTAATCTCGTAATATCGTTTAGAAGCGGCGCAACCGCCGGCGCAGTTGCTGCGTAACATCGTTGGGCAGTCGACCCACGCTGCTTTGGGGAACATCGTAGGATGTGCGTCCGGCGTAGAAGGCTCGTTCCCGGCTCTTGCCAGATCCGCCGGAGAGGCTGGCCTTGCCCGTGGAGTCAGTGAGTTGCAGCTGGCTGGCCGACACATCGCTGCGCTTCTGGGCCAACTGCAATCCGGGTATCAAACCATTGCCCAGCGTGGGAAGCTGAATATTCAGGTGATCCACATGGCGTCCGGCTATCACCGGTCCCTGAGCAATATTCCCGGAGGAGACGGCCACGGGTGGAGCCAGAGGCGGAAACTGCGGCAATTGCTGCTGCTGCTGCTGGTAGGGCACGAAAATGTTGGGCGTCAGATATGGTTGCTGGATGGAGTGGATCGTGGGGCGTTGCTGTTGCTGCTGGTGGAAGTGCTGTTGCTGCTGTGGTTGCTGATATTGCTGGTAGATGGTCTGCTGCTGGGGTTGTTGGTATTGCTGTGAAATGAAGCTCAGTTGTTGCTGCACAGGCTGACGTTGCTGCTGCACAGACGACTGATGTTGCTGCTGTACCGACTGGTGTTGCTGCTGTATAGACTGTTGTTGGTGCTGTACCGCCTGATGTTGCTGCTGTATAGATTGATGTTGCTGCTGTATAGACTGATGTTGTTGCTGTACGGACTGATGTTGCTGCTGTACCGCCTGATGTTGCTGCTGCACGGACTGGTGATGCTGCTGCACAGACTGGCGTTGCTGCTGTACCGGTTGCTTTTGCACTCGTTGCTGAATGGCTTGCTGTTGATAATGTTGTTGCTGTTGCGGCACTCGATGTTGCTGTTGCAAAGTGGCGGCAGGAGCAATATTGCTGCTGCTGCTGGCAGGACTCTGACCGAATTTGTTGTTTAGGAAATCGTTGAGGGAAACATAAGAGTTGCCTTGGTTGTTAGTAACGGGTGCCTGAGTGGCCAAGTTCGAGATGATGTTGCTGGCGGAGTTGGGAGCAATACGTTGGCCTTCAGCTCGAGCAATCACGATTCCGGGGGGCATAGCTATCTCAGGTAACTGAGCTGTTTGCTGGGGGCGTGGCGGTGCAGTCAGAGAGGAAATAGCTTAAATAGAAGAAAGGTAATTGTATTTAAGATCTCTTATCTTTCATTGAGCCAATTTCTTAATATTAACTTTTGTAATTAAGTTCTCAATATCATGTGTTATATGACTGAAAACTCTTGAAAACAGGCAATGCTATGTGTTTCGCACTGTGTAAAAATTTATCGATCGTAAAGTTGATATCCCATTAAGAATATAATTTGTCTTTCTAAACAATTTAGCTTCTGGTCATTTTTTTTTTATCACTTAAAAATTAAAAACCTTTACACGACATTAAGTAACTCTTAAGTAGAGGAAATGTTCTTGATAAATTTTCGAGTCTTCGACTAGGTAACCCGAACATGACATTAAGAAATCGGCTCTTATTTTTAAAAATCGAATCCTTTGTATGTATAACTATTATATTATATGGTTTGATTAATTTCTAGACCTAATCCTCACCTTGTGCTGCTGCTGGCTTAGCGTAGCTGCTGCTGAACGAGTGATGTTGCTGCTTGACCACTTGGTGTTGCTGCTGTTGCTGGCGTTGCTGTTGCTGTTGCTGCTGTTGATGGGAACCCTGTGACTGGGCACTCTTGAAATTCTGCAAAACGGATTCGTCAACAATGGCACGGGTTAGCTTATCGAAGGAAAGGAAAGCGGAGGCGGGAGAAAGGCTGGATGTGGTTTGGGATTGAGAGGCGGGGCCAGCGAAATCGTTGGCGGTGTGTGTGGCATAGACTTGTGATGGTGACTGGTGTGATTGTTGGATGGGCTTGTTGATCTGGGGTGTCTGGGTAGCCGGGTTATAGCTATAGCCAGCATTATAGTTGGATGCCAGGGCCGAGATGTGTTGGTTCAGCGAGGAAAGCGAGGAGGTGGGCCGCAAGGTGGTGCTCCTTGGAGTGGTGGTGCCCCGAGTTCTTTGCACTGGCGCTTGGGTCTTGAAGTTGGAGAAGCGATTCTTTCCGCGATTTATGGTGACGGTGGATCGTTGGGAGGTGGCTTGAACATAGCTTCTGGGAGTGGTGGTTGTGCTGGTGGTGCTCGAGGTGATTCCCACATTGCTGACAGGTGCTCGTGTTGCTGGTGTGTACACTCGATTGCCGCGTTGCACCTGGAAACGTTGCAAGTTGCTGTGCACCGTGTCCCAGTTGGCCTTGCTGGGAGCAATCCTGGTCTCGCGTTCAAGGTCCCTCACTGTCAACTTCTTGTTTGGCCCCGGATCAGCTCCTCCACGTAATTGCTGGAAGGAGGAAACCGTGGTGGTGGTCGTTGGAGCTGTTGTGGTGCTGGGCAAGGTGGTTGTGGTTGCCTTTGTGGTGCTCCTGGTGGCCTGGGAGAGTCTGGAAAGGCGCAACCTACTGGCTGCCAGACGTTCCAGGTAGCTCTTAGTGGTTGCCGTGCTCTTTGGGGTGGTGGATGTCGTTGTGGTGCGCACGGTGGGTAAAGGACGGATGTGGGCACGCTTCAACTTGGCTCCAGGACGATTCCTGCGGTAGCCACGAATGCGCTCCTGAATGCTACTGATCTCGGTCACAACTTCGGTGGATGTGAGCATGACCGGGGTAATAGGACTACTGGTGGTGGTACTGGTGACCTCTATTTCGTTCCTTTCCAAAGCCTTCTCTTCGTTGTGGGAGGTGAGTTGCACTCCTGCCAGCAGCAACTTGGCTGCCTCCTGATGGACATCCTGCTTCTCAGCGGATTCGGGACTCTGCTCCACATGGACTATATCCTCAGCAATGGGCAGACTGCCAGTCAGAGCAGCTGCCTGGCCAATGGACTCGAAGGCCGATTCTTCCCCGGTAGACACCACTTCTGCTGGTGGTGGTGCCAGAAAACTAAGTGGTTCTGCTGCCGAGGTGGAGGTATAGGTAATCTCAGGTGCCGCTAATGTAGTCACTTCCTCATTCTCAGCGGGTGGCAAAGTGGGTGCTATCAGCAGTGGTTCTACCGATTCAGTGGATGTCGAAGTGGTGCTACTTGTGGTTTTCGAAAACTTGTGTTTATGCTCGATGGATTTCTGTTCTTCGGTGGGTATCTCATTGGGCTATTATGGTGTATATGTGTGTTTTGTGGTTTTGAGTGGCGTATGTAAGCGATAGTTGATAGAGTAGCAATATAGATAGAAAGATAGATAGACAGAGATACATCAAGTTAAGATAGAGTTGGAAATAATGGAATAGAGATAAAGTACCCCAAGTTAGTTTATATCTAGTACTAAAAACTCACCGTAAATCTGACAGTGCTGGGCGTCTGTTTGGGTTTAATGTATCCATAGCCCGTGGAAGAGCTGCCCTTTTCATTTCCCCTCGAGAATCCCCGACTTAGGAACCGGAAGGGCTGCTTAACTTTCGGCGGAGCCATGGATTGATAGCCGGAAACGGAAGGATCCACATCGGTGGATACCTCATCCAGCAGGTTGTTTATATTCGACACAAGATCTACTTGCACGGCCTCGTCCTTGGTGTTTCTAATATGCTTGATGTATTCGGGAGCCATCACCTCTCCAGTGTTGGATTCCGAATCGGTTTGGATTTCCAAGCCAGCATTCACCCGCTCGGCAAAGTTCTTTTGCTTTTGGTAGTGGTATTCCCTGGGATATTCCGCCACAATGTGGGCATTGGTGTGATCAAACTGAATGCCAGGGTCTGAGGAAAGTTCCCCCAAGCTGTTCACATAGATACCCTCATCATCATTATCCAGAGTTGCGCTGCCTGTCTTCACAGCATTTAGAGGTTCACTTTTGATAGCTTCTCCACGTCCTACAACTTGGGTTTCCTGGACTTCATTGGGTTTAATAACCGCCGGTTGACTTAGGACACCACTTGCTGTGCTTAAATCTTTGCTAAAACTTTGATGCGGATTTTGCGACTGAGATTGGGTTTGTTGCAAAGCCTTTGAGATCGTTTTCATGGGGTACTCCATCATGTGACGCACTCGCTCCATCATCTCGTGGGTGCTGCCCACGGATTTCTCCTCGTTCATTTCGTAGAATCTCTCCGAGTCATCGCAGTTCACATTGCGGTACCAATCGCACACAAAGTTCTTCTGGCTGAAGAGCGTTCCATTGGGACAGAGGAAACCAAATCCTTGAGGGGTTCTGGCGGTATGGGCACAAATCCGGAAAGCCTGACAACGACTCTCCACGTCTGCGTAATAACCTGTAATTGACGTTTGTATAAATTAGGATTACATTAGAATACTTAAATAATACCATTTTATAAAAAAGTAATTTTATCATTCTGTGACTGGAACTAATATAAAGCCATTTTTATAAGAGCTCTTTAGTAGGTTTTCCGTTTTGTTGATATTATATATACATTTTTGATACGAATTACTTATAAATTACTATATAATACATTTTTATGTAATACCAATTTTTGAATTACAATGTTATTCAAATAAATCAAGAATATATAGTAATATCTGTTATTATAAGATATTTTGAATTTGTAAGAAGGGGAAAACTATGAACTTCGAAACGTTGACATTTTAGTTAATTTAATATAGTTGAAATGTCATAGCTCAAACTATTACTATATAACTCGAAGTCTCTATAAGTCAAACTAGTTTTATTGGCAATAGAAAGTATTAATGCATTTAAAATGTATTCTAACACGTTTTGATGACAGATGGTAATTCGACGAAGGAATATCGACCTTACATTTACGTTTACATTTATTTGTATACTAATGTTCAAGGTATAATATTAAAGAGTACCCACCTTCATGCCTTCCCTTGCACACAAAGCTCGTCTTGGGCGGGGCACTCAGAATGGGATAATCCAAGCCGGGTTCTCCGGGAATCGTGTGCCGCAGGTCAAACTGCTGATCCGTGTACTCGCTGGACTTGTCCGCATCCTCGAAGTGCTCTCGACTGCTGCTCTGGCCCTGGACCACGCCCACCAGGAGGAGGACGAGTGGAGCCAACCTCAGACAGGAGCTGGGTGGCCACATGCTAAAGGGAAAACAAAAATCAAACATCAAAAACATGCAAATTGTATTAATTGTGACATTTGTGAGCGGCGATTTGCGACACTTTATTCATTAGGCTGATTGATAAACCATGAATCGGGCCGAAACTCATTGATTAAAATGTGTGTTTTGGCCCATTTGCATACAAATGCGGCGGACAACGGAAACACGTAAGGGGTTAGAGATTAGCATATAACATATATCTGCATATATGTAGTAGCGAGGCGTGTCCATAGCTCTCACGTAACCGAATCGAACGGATACTAAATGATTTATATGGCCCAAAACAAATGCCATTTACAGCTGGACGGTGCTTTTTTTGCAACACTGTCCGCACTGTGCGGATATTATTTTGCGTGGGCTCTTGGAGTCGACAGATCGGGCCATTTTCGGCCAAGTGTGTCCATCAAATGGCAATTAAATTCGATTGGGCTTATCTTTTGCATTCACAATAAAAGGAGGCAGCAGCATAAGCAGCAGATGACCCTGAAATGATCAAGCTTGATCTAGATGTTATGCCTCTTGAACATTTAAGATCGATATCGGATCAATGAAGTGTTTGCTCTAAAACTTCTTTACGAAGGCATACAATACCCAATCATTAATCACTTGGCATTGTTTTATTGATGGACCACGATTATTAATCATACGTGAGCCTTATTAGAACGTGGCTAATACCGAATTAGCCAAAGCAAATCAAAACTAAACGCAAACAGAAACCAAGTATTCGCAGCGCTTCCAGTTAAACACTTGAGCAATCAATTCTCGATGGCTTTTCGATCGGCTGCTGAGGTCATTTGGGGCTATTATGTTTACCGAGTGATATGTGCTGACAGCGGACCGGGGATACAGCTACAGAAACAGATAAATTTCATATTTCATGCAAATTAAAACGAAAGACTTAGGCAACGAACTCGACGACACGGTCCATCTTATTCACCCTGAATGATTACCTCTAATTGTTCGCAACGATTGTTGTGTAAGGAAGCAAAGCGT